>NC_056726.1:911522796-911617796 GCF_019279795.1 Protopterus annectens
ATGATATATGTTGTATTTGTGTGTACCTTCCCTGTGATTCAAAAAGGGTTACCACCAGTGGCAAAACCTTATCGCTACTATTTTCCACTGGTTGTAGCCCTTTCCGATTCACAGAAAACCATACCCTGGTGATTCTATGGGGTGTGTAAAATCACTGGTGTGGGCTGTCCTCACTTCTTACAGCAATGCTATGAGACAGCTGGGCTGGGTTAATTAACAAGGCCATCCACTTTAATTAACATGGATAACAAGACATGTTCACCCATGTCTTTCAATGGGAGAAGCTGCATTAGATATGTTCTGGGAACTTTAGGAGAAAGCAAGTGGTAGGGTATGTGTGAATGTGTCTATACATGTGGCAGCATGTGTGCATGAGTATGTGTTTGTGTGTGTTTTTGTATTTGTGTGTGTGGGGGGGGTAGGTGGGTGAAAGGGAGATTGTGTCCCCGACTGCAGTTGGGTGTGGGGGTTATCTGATTTATGCTGTGTGTGTGTGTGTGTGTGTGTGTGTGTGTGTGTGTGTGTGTGTGTGTGTGTGTGTGTGTGTGTGTGTGTGTGTCTGTGTGTCTGTGTGTGTGTGTGTATGTGTGCTTGTTTGAATGCATGCACTCTCATAAATGTGTTTGGGTGAGGGTCTCCACTCCCCTGTGCTTCCCTAAGCTAATCATTGGACTTCAGGGACACATTAGTCTAAGTAATTTAAATAGTTAATAGGAAATCAAGTTTTTCAACAAGAAGCAGTTTTTGAACAATCAGAAGTATGGGGGATTCTCGAAACTCAGGACACTCTCTAAATATTACTGTAAGTCATATACAAAGTTAATAAACCAACAGGTACTACATCATGAAGCTTATTATGAACAAGAATAAGTATGAGACTCTGGTGTCTGCCATTAATGACTGACTGTAAGTGAGTTACAAGAACCAGGATAATTATAAGTATGTGCTCATTATAATTATAAGTGGCAACACCATGGACATTTTATAAAATCAGGGACAGTTGAGCGGTATGGGAATATGCCCGTGTGTGTGTGTGTGTATGTGTGTGTGTATGTTTGAATGTATGCATTTGTAGAAGGAATGGATAAACGGGACGCCTGTCCCTATGATATGCATGTGCCACCAGTGGTGATTACTGAAACAAATTGCTTATCTGCACTTACAGTAATCACAATGCAATTAACAGACATGAAATTAGGCATTAATGAGATTTTTTTTCATTGTGACGTGTCTTTTTTCCATCATGTCAAATCTGTCTTTTTTCTGCAGCAGCTAAACTTTGTGGCTGGGTTCTTTCGGAATCTTGACCCTCATGTCTAAACAATAATCAAATAGAGGGGAATGAAAAGGAATACATGGGCAAAACAAAGGAAGAGTAAGGTAAAGAACAACCCACAGACAATTGTGAAAATGCCTGCAAATAAAACAAGCAAAAAAAAAAAAAAAAACATGTTGGACTATCACACAAATAACGCTGGCACACCAGAATGATAAGCAACAGTGGGGAATTGTAAATAAATGCATGGAAATATAAAAATACTGTGATGTCAGTACTGGGTCAGTATGAAATATATTAGTGTGTGGGGCAGTAGAAGGGAGGAAAAGAAAGTCTTAAAAGGCCCATGAAAAGGACATCCCCATCCCCCTGCAAGAGACAAAATGCAGCAGATCCAGAAGTCAGAGATACGGTAGGAAGGTTTGAGCATAGGCAGCTGTGAAAGAACACAATGTTGTGCTTGCAGAGTAGGTCCAGAAGGGTTATACCAAATGGCAACAAAGAAAATGCAGTTACTTATGGGGAATATCGGGGGTTCGTCAAATCCTATCAAAACAAGGAGAATAAAGGAAAATTTCGAAGCAATGTGGGGAGACATTGCTCCATTATAAACAACAAAACTGAAAAGCTGAGATTGGGAGAATATACTTTGTTATGACTACTCAAAGAGAGAAATGGAAAACAAGCTAGGGAAGAAAAGATGAGTACAGCAACCATATTTCAAAGAGAGCTTCAGGCAACTACATCAGAAATAATAAAAAGTACCATCTGTCAGAGAAGGGAGAAACATCCATGCTAGACAACAGGAAGCATATAAGCACCAAACCTGGATAAAGTAAGATTCTAGAAGAATTTTTTTGTTAACTTAACACAGACAAGAAGAGACAAAATAGCAATGACCGGGGGGATAATACAATGTTTACATATACCCTGAAAAAGATTTGCAGTGAAGGATGGAATAAAACAGAAAAGTGAAAGAAGAACTAGGCCAAAGAATAAAAAAGGAGGGTGGCTGGACATATGGATGGAGAGGTATCAAAATGAGAGGGAATAAACCTTCAGTTAGACAGGTACTTATGGAAGGAAAACCTAAAAGAAATACTGGAAGAGATAAAAATACAGGAGATGTACATATCAGATTGTGCAGCAGTGAGATTTAAAGTAAGTGTGCAGGAACAGAAAACAATGAGAATCGGTGGTGGTGGTGGGCTAGCTATAAATAGAAGAAGACGAGGGTCAATGATATACTGCAAGAACTAGAACAAGAACAAATGCAGGACAATGTGAAAGACATGGACAAACTGGGAGAGCACTGGTGGAATGGGATTAAAGTCACACTCAGGGCAAAACTGACAAGCTCAGAGAAGGAAGGTTGATTGAGGAGCTGGGAAGAGTTGGACGTGGTACAGAAGGAAGCTGGCAGCCTGGCACACATGAAAGTAGAACAAAACAAGAAGAATGGGATTAGAGAATAAAACTATTATGGAGCAAGAAATTCAACAATGTCACTGGAGTGAATACTGGTGGATAGTAGTGGAGGCACAAGGGATGCAGATAGCCAAAAAATACATGAAGAAGCAGGCAAGAGGGAGGTGCAGAGGATAATGGTAGGAGATGGTGTATATTTAAAAGAAGATAAGCCATTAGGGAAAGATTTAAGGAATACTAGAGGGAGATTTACCAAATTAAAAGAAGGGACAAAAGTCTCGGAATGAAACTAGGGAAATAATGTAGAGGGATATATTCTGGAGGATGAACAAAGACACAAACTAAATGAAGAGCTGGCAAGGGATGATGTAAAAAAATTGATATACAACATGAAGGAGAGGAATGCTGGAGGGCCATATGAATTCCTCCTATAGTTCTACAAATTTAAAGTAGAGGAGATGTACTAGGTCTTAGAGAAGGTATACAAGATAATACAAAGCTTTGACAAAATAACTGCTAGTATGAGGTGAGCTACGATGACTATGATACCTAAATGGGAAGGAGAAGGGGAGAAAGTGGAAATTTATAGTCCTATCTCTTTGATTAATGTAGATGAGAAGATTTTGCCAAAGGTACTATTAGGAAGGCTACATGAAGTATTACCAAAAATAATACAAATAAGGCAAAATGGCTTCATGAAAGAAAGGAAGGAAGGCAGGAAACACACTATAATCTGCTAGAATTTATGCACAGGGAAGAACAGAAACAAGAAGTCAAAACTGGGATTGTACTCTTTGACTTGCAGAAGGTGTTTGATATAGTGAGGTAGGAAATACTATGGAAAATACCGCAGCAAAAGCTGATAGAGGAAAAGTTCATATGCTGGACACAGATCATATACCATACTCCAGAAAAAACAATATTCATAAATGGAAGAGTATCTGAGGTCATAAAGGATAAACAGGGGGTAAGACAGGGGTGCCACCAATCCCCAGACTTGTTTACTCTTGTGTTCTAGGAGCTGGCTGTGGAATTTAGACACAATTTAGCACTGCTTGAATAAATGGAGGGGATAATACCTTAACTCATGTTATATGCAGTTGAGTAAATGCTAATGTCAGAGAATATGGCAGCAGCAATGAAAAATATAGGAAACATTCGAGAAGTTTAAGGAAGTGGTGGGACTCATGTGAAACCAAAATAAATAAATAAATAAATAAATAAAAAAGACAGCCATAGTAAGATTAGAAAAAGGAAAAGAGGAAAAGGTAAGATAAAGGAGGTGCAGTTGCTGAGAACCTAGAGCTTTATTTTGGTGACATATCAAGAGAGACAATAGTGGAAATCCTATAGGAAGTTGGGAAAATGATAAGAGGGTTAGAAGAGTTATATATTGTTTGCTAGAAATAATGTAGCTAGGATAAAAAAACAGTCCTCCAACCTGCTCTGCAACATACTTATAGACCCTAGGAACAAAAGGCTACAACAAATACAAAAAAAAAAAGAGGATTGTGTCAATAAATCGAAGGAGAAGAGTAAGCAAGGCAAAAATGAGAATGGTGCTCCCAAATGTCTTGCGCTATATACTGACATGTAACATTATTCATCTGATAGAAAGAGAAGAAAAGAAGGATCAGCAAAGGAGAGTAAGGGGGTGGAATTACTTACTAAAGAACATGACTGAAGGAGCAGTAAAAGAACTGTGATGCAGGAAGGGGGGTGAATGGATCCTTAAAAACTATGGGAACAGAAGGCTGGAGGTAAAGATAGGGAAGAAAATGAAGAAATCTGGAGGGGCAGTGGAATAGCTCAAGAGGTAGATTTGGTGAGCAGAGAAAAAGATGGTGGGGAAAATGTAAAGCCTTGGAGGCATTAATACAGAAATACAAAATACCAGAGACCCAATGGCGGAACAACTTGTTACTCAGGAAGACCTGGACAAAGAAAAAAAGAGAAGGCAACAAGAGAAAGAAACAGGCAGGACATGGCACTCTGGATGAAATGGAAGATGCAAGAGAAGCAAAGTACTGAGCACACACACACACACACACATATATATATATATATATATATATATATATATATATATATATATATATATATATATATATAGCGCTATCTATCTATATACAAGTATATATGTATATATGGAATCCAGACACATGCTCGACTAGCATGTGTCCGAATCACAAAACATCAAACACACATACACGAAAGCACTTAACATCGACAAGTGCTTCCGTGTATGTGTGCCTGTTTCGTAGATCGGACTACAGTGCGGGTAAGGAAAAATTCCTTTTTCCCCACTGTAGTGCGATCTCAGAATGAGAATAATAAAGTATGGGGGTGTGGGGGGGTGCAGGTTGCTTTGCCCCCCTGCAGAAACGTAGATTTTTGTTTTTGAACTACACATGCACGGAAGTGCTTTTCGATGTTAAGCGCTTTCATGTATGTGTGTTCGATGTTTTGTGATTCGGACATATGCTAGTCGGGCATGTGTCCTAGACCCATACATACACACACACATATATATATATATATATATATATATATATATATATATATATATATATATATATACACACACACACACATATACAAGTGAAGGGTTAAGGGAATGAAAGGACAAGGTCAAAGAAGAGAGAATGATAGAGAACTGTGGAGGGGAGGAAAGACAGAAAGGAGATGCAGGATACTGGCAGAAGATAATGCAGGTGGTGAAGCACATACAAAAAGTACACTAAGCAGAAGATGAAAGCCTACATAATACATAATAAGTGTACTACACAAATGCTATCTTATCCCCATGAGATTGGTAAAGGAAAACAGTGTGGAGGATAACAGATGTTGGAGGTGTCAGGAGGAAGAGACAAGAATAATGTATATGTTGATGGAATGTGGCGCAGCACAGGAAACCTGGAAACATGCTCAGAACATCTGGGGAGACATATTTCAAAAGGAAGCAGAGCATACTTGGTAATACTATATATAGTGCATCAATAAAGAAGGCAACATCTTCAGAGAAAGAGAAATAGACATTATCAGAGTCTGCTGAAGTTAAAACAATTATCACTCCAAACTGGAAGGTGACAGAAACAGCATGGGAGAATGAACTACAACAAGAGGTTCCTGAACATGGGGAGAAGATGAGAGAAACTGATTAAAGTGAGGAAAGGAGGGGAAGGAACATGAAAAAGGGCAAATCATTCCAAGAGGAGCAAAAGGACAAACCTGAAAAGAAAGCAAAGTGGGATAAGAATAGGGTAGGAAATTAAGCATCCTCTTCTGAGATGTGGTTCACCTTGCATGAGGATTGCAAATTAATTTAATATACTGTATGGACTTAATAAAGTTTTGAAAGTTTTTAGGAAAAGCTTTTTCTTTTTGGTTCAGATACTCCTTGGTTCTAGGTTCATAAGTTCATAGGTATGTACTAGGCTAATGACCACAAGGGTCTTTTTAAGGCTAGTCATGCATGCCAAATGTGTGATAAGTTCTGCTACCCTTGCATGGGCCTGGGAAATAAACAATTTACAGATTGCTTGTGTCCATTAGACACATAGGTGCCAAACCCATAATGAATTTCCTGTTCCCCATCCAATTGTCCAAGTTACACTTGAATTGGGTTAGGGAGTAACAATGCTTCACATGGATAGGGAGCGAGTTCCAGAGAAGGGGTAGTCTCCAGGATACATACCTATCTCACAAGCAAGTCCTATTTATATCAGGTCCTATTTATGTCACAGGAAAAAGGTTTAAGTGTTTAGAATGGGTAATTCTGTAGCAGTCTGGTTTGCTGATATGCAAGAGGTCCATCAGAGTGGTGTCTAACAATGGCTTGTACGCCAGACATAAATATCCCCTCAACAGCCTGTCAGAAACTGAATAGTGGGATAGGGCCTTAAGGGGGTCTGCATGAGACATGTTATTCATGCTATGCATTCTTTTAGCGAGGAACATCTGTGGACATTCCAACTGTTGCATCTCTATGGATAGGTACATACCAAAGGGGGCATTGTACTTAATGGTAGGTCTGATGAATGCAAAATGCAGTGTAACAATGACCTCCCTGGACCTAGATGTCATACCTTTGTTTATAAGCTGCACAACATAGAATGATTTCTTCACTACTTAGACACATAATGGTCAAAGGTAGATTACTTTTGATGATTGCCCCCAAGTCTTTGACTACTGAGTCAGTCTTAGGGGTATGTTGCCAATATAATAGTTACCAGGGATGGATGACTTCCCAAAGAATACTATTATGCATTTTTTGGCATTTAGTTTTAGACCATGGCTCTGACACAAGTTATTTGCCTGTGTCAGCCTTTCCTAGAGAACATTTATGTCAGTGGGGGGATTCTATGACTGTTCCTAATTTGCAATCATTTGCAAATTTAGTCACCCAGAGGCCGTTAACATTGTCCTTGACTTCAGAGAATTAAATAGCAAAATGGAGTTGTCCTAGGACTGATGCCTGAGGGAACTCCACTTGTGACTGGCCACTTTGTAGAGGTGGACTCTGAAATTCTAACTTTCTTGGTCTTGTCTGTGAGCCAGCTAGCCATCCAATGGGTGACATAAGGGTTTATACCTAACCTCTTGAGTTTGTCAACAATGCCCAAGTGGGGTATTGTCTCAAATACCTTGACCAGGTCAAGGTAGGTAGTGTGAACTCTTTTGCCCTCATCCATTGCTTTGGTGACTTTCTCAAAGTCCACCAGGTTGGGTAGGCATGACCTGCCCTTGACAAAACTGGATTGGATCCAGTGTCTGGAGGTTTTTTATGCCATTGTTGATCATTTCAATTCTAGTTCTTTCCACGGCTTTACATATAAGACTAGTGAGGCTTACAGGTCTATAGCTTCCAGGGTCTGTAGATGGCTCACCATTGTGCAGATGGCGACTGTTGCTGTTCTACATTCATGAGGCAAAAAACCTGTTTGGTGGCTACAGTAAAGTAGCTATTCCAAAGGCCCTGATAGATCATGTTTCATGCTATTTAGAAGACATCCTGGAATGTTGTTTGGGCCCATTCATGCAGTGTTCTTGGCCTTAGAAAAAGCATCGAGTACCTGTTTCCTAGTGATAATAGGTGGAGTTATATTTGATGGTATTTCCTGAGGGGAGGTTGAGGGAACAGTGAGCTAAAATTAGAGTTGAATTTGTCAGCCATTACGTTTGCTGTATCTTTTGGCTCTATATAGGTGGCTCCAATAACAACTAGCTCTGTGCACAGTTGTTTATTGCCTTTGAGATTCCATACATAGCTGAACAATGTCTTGTGGTTGTCTTTGGCCTGGGAGGCCAAATTTCACTTTTGTCAACTTTATTTGTCCTCTGAGTTGTTTGTTTAGTTTGATTGGAGTGATTTTATCCTGCTGGGTGCTATGCCTCATAATAGTTGCCATGATTTTCTTCCTTATGTTATACAGCCTATTGATGTTGTGATTCCACTAAGGTGGCTTGTTTTTTGAGTTAGTTCTATATTTTTTTCTCTTGGGTACAGCTGCCTGTATGCAGCTATTAACATGCTAGTATAGGGTTTCTGTGAACAGTTCCGCATAGGCAGTAATGTTCTCAAGGTTTATGGGGCCTCAAAATGTTGCCAGGCTATCACTTATTAGAAGGAAATTAACCTTAGAGTATTTCCTCAACATTCAAGGGTTAGCTTGGGTTCCTGGTGTTATTTTTACTTCAACGGAGACCATTTTGTGGTCTGAACTTAGCAAAGAAGACATTACACCAGGGGGTGTGAAGCACTCTCCATTATTAATGAGGACCAGATCCAGTATGTTTACACCCCTAGTCGGTACACTGGGAATCTGGTCCATGGAGTTTGTATTTACAAAATCCGTGAATCTCTGTGCCTGCATATTTGGTGTTATATATTATTCCCAGCTAATACTGAGGTAATTAAAGTTGCCCATGAATATGGTATTGGGTTGGATTGTGAGTGTTTCAAATAAGTTTAATTGCATGTTATGGGTTTCCTGGGTCATAGAAGGGGACCTATAGCTTGCAAGGAAGTGGTGTGTGATTTTGCATGTGGTGAGTCAAACATGGGGAAGCTGAAGCGCATTGTCCTGTTTGATCAGTCATGAGATTTCTCTCTCCTGAGCTACAATCCAGCATTCTTTCTCAAAATTTCTGGGTCTCATAATACTCATTGTAAATAATACAAGCTTTGTCTTTCAGATTCTGTCTAAAATAGATTTAAGTAATGTATCCATTCCATAATATCACAAACTGCATCAAATGACAGTAAAATACCCTAACTCATATGATGTGATGCTTCATGGTTTTTGTCAGTCATTTCATGACAATTTTAAAAAGATTATTATCACAAACTTTAACCTTTGCTGTGGTATGAAATTGCACCCCCAATAAACAAATGCATTCAAACATTTACTAAAACATACACATGAATGTATATTAAGTGTACATACATACACACACGTGCACACACACACACACACACACACACACACACACACACACACACACACACACACACACACACGTCAGTTATGCAGAAAGGCCAGCTATGACAAGGAAAATTTAACTCAGCATGCTAAATGTTAGGTATTAGGTTACTGATGTCACTGCACCCTTTTGTTCCCATGACAGGTCACCCATTGTCATTCAGTACATACTTGGAGCACAATTACCTACACCCTAATCATCTTACCATCTGCAGAACAATTCTATTTCAGTAAGTGTCACATGTCATACAATATATTTACATTACTAGATATAAATACATGTACATAAATCAATATTTATGATGAAATGATAGTCTTTGAATCTACAATTTTCCTGTGGATTTTTTCTATAGCTTAAGCTGCAAGTCTTAGACACTGATAATATGATTTACTTATGTGTTTCAAATCTCTGAATCAGGCATTTGTTTAGCATATTTATCATTTTTCTGCACTGAGGCTAATGGCTCTCATGTTTGATCACTGTGGTGCTGTAAAATGCTGCTGTTGACAGTAATATCAGTGCATTACATGTTCATTTTTGATTTGCATTTACTTTGAAATATGTGTTGGGATTTGTAGATGGCAAGTGCATCTCACTGTGAAAATTAGAATAGGTAATAGCCATGTGCAGGGTGCCAGTGACTCAAAGCCACAAGTAGCATGGCTGCCCAATGGTCAGAACAGTATGTTATACAATGCATGCTTTTGAGTACTAAATGACACGTGTACTTAATGACAAATGAAGGAACTCCATGCTCCGCATACAAATAAGGCACAGGGATTATGCAAATAAAAGAACCAAAACTGGTGAATTAATTCAGAAATGTATAAAGTGGCAGCAGTGGGCAGTGATTCATACCCAATTTAAATACCATGATTCATGGTATATAGTAGGAATCATGCTAGGAAAAGCAATAACAGTAACAGAGCAAAATTTGTTGAGGGCTGCTGTTGAAGACAGCTCCCACAGTGTTTCACTTTGCTGCCATCCATGCCACCAGAAGTATGGAGAACACCTCACATATTTTAAACATCTGAGCTTCAGGGACCTTGCGGTATCCTACAAGGGATTTGTAAGGAATATCACAGGTGTCAGCCTCAAAAATTTTTATCCATTTCATCTTCATTATGCTATAGAATTTGAAGGAGAGAAACAACCCGTGTGTGCATTTTTTGACAGCACACATGATGTTATCAAGGCCTGCCTGGTGCGGATCGACTGTAATACATCAACAAGAAAGGTTTTCAAGCCCTGAACTACCATGGGGGTTATTATAATTTAATTTATAATGCAATCATTTACCACCCAGGCAGTTTGCATTATTTATATATTTGTCGCATGTCTTTCCTACACTGATGGTTCCTATGAAGACACTTCACACTGAGTTGCAAACATTGGGGTTTGCATAGTGGTTGTAGTCAGTGCTACTGTGTCATCAGACTAGGCCACTTGCATGATACATTTATCATCAGCAACAGGCACCTTGCTAAAAGCAATGCCATGTTCTCCTGTTGTGCTGGACACTTCATCACTCGAACTTTTGGAAACTTGATAATGCATGATATCACCAAAAACCCACATGCATATGACTTTGTGATCTCATGGCATGCATAATGATACACATAAATATACCTCTACAGCATATGTTCACAGACATACCTTCACATGCAGGTTGTAACTGTAGACCATAGGTGCCTGGAGGGACAGCTATATAGGTGGCCCTTGGTCATGCTTTAACTTTGTACATGCAGTTGAGTGTGCTATAGTGTACTATAATGGATGGCTACAGTAAGCTAATGCTTTCCCTATTGACACACAGGTGCTTGGTGCCAGTCAGCTCCCAGATGCAGGCAAACCCAAGACGGTAGAGGCTGTTCCAACTGGCCATTAAGTGACAACAAAACTTTCTCGACCTCAGTGCTTCTGTGCTGGTGGTGCATCATTGTTGTATGCCTATTTGTCACCATGTTCCTTGGCTTTTCCTTTCCACTGAGTATCATTTCAGCAGCCTTTGTGGGACCTGCTGCAGAAACCTTTTATGGCCACATAAAGCATTCACATCCTGCACTAGACACTGCCAAATCTGGATTTGCTAATGCTTCCCTGTGGTACGCTTGCCCAGTAGGCATATGCCATGTGTACAGAAGGTCTGCTGGCCTGCTGTAGCACTCTGTTCTCCTGGCTAATGAACAATTTAAAGTGCAAACTCCCTCTGGTAGCAAAATAAGTCCCTGTACACCTGAAATTAATCAATATTAGTCAGTGGGTGTGTATGAAATACAGTTGATGCAGGTAACTATGCTCCCCTTCTTTACGCACATGGTGATCAGCTGCAGTTAGTGGTGTGCACAGCCTTCCCAACCATTTATGCACTGTAGCTATGCCTCAACATCACTCTGAAACTCTACACCCTGGTACTGTACCATCCATTTTCATGGATTCTCAGTTACATATGCAGAGCATCTACATTACTCTCACTATCAGTGACATCAAACAGGATTTGATGTTATAACTGGAGTACTTAATCAAGCAGGACTCCTTCTTAGCATTGTGAAACCTCATGTCTATAGAGGGTTTAGTCAAGTTCCAAAGTTGTGCAGCTATAAGGGGAGATTAGCAAAATAATGTTGATAGTTTGTATCATTCTAACAAAGGGCAGTTAACCTGATGGTTATGCCAATGAAATTAGATAGTGCCACTATATGTGAATATCTACTCATAGATAAAGATGTAGCTGTATGTGATGGCATGCACACATCATGGTGAACACAAAGTATGAAACCTGTATGTTTGTGTATATGGCACTTCTATGCATTTACTCTGTATTGCAGCACTATGTTGTGAGACTTGTGATTCACAAACATGTAGTTAGGTACATGGGGCTACCACTGGGATACATAATGGAGCTGACTGAGTAGTCATGGCTACTTCAGGGATTGAACAATATAGGACTCTAGTATGGCGCACCAAGAAGAGCAGGATTTCTTGTTATTCCTGCAATAGTTATGCAAATAAAGCCAGACTGTGGCACTATCTGTGAATATCTACCTGAGGATAAAGAGTTATCAGTATGAGCGGGTACATGTACATCACAGTGAACATAAAGCACATGAACTGTAAGTCTGTCCAAGCAGCATGTGTATCTATGTAGCACTGGAGTGCAGCACAATGTTGTGTGACTTGTGATTCACAAATAGGGTTACCTGTGAGCTCCTTGATGGATCTAAGTGCCCATGGCTATTTCATGAATTTCCAAATGCAGGACTCGAGTATGATATTTCATTCAGTAAAAGTGCAAGAAAAACTCAGCCAAGCTAGAGTTTTCACTGTGTGATGCCGTGCACCTCCTGTAATAGAGGTCCATGGGATGCATACAAATAACCATTTAAGTGCATCAAGTGTTTCAGCTATACAGCTTCTGAATGCCCATGAGTTTTTACATTTTAATCTTTATAGATATATTCAGACCAATAAAGCCAAACCCCACTAACTGTAGATATGCATGTTTTGACCTTTTAATTGACCTTATCATCACAACATAAGTGGATCTTTTGGCTATATTTTAGCATCACAGGATATTTACATCTAGCTGATGCCCATAATATCCCAAAAACCATCCAAACCAAAAGGTAAGATGGTAAAGTATCAATAAAGACTTAAAAGGAAAAAGTCATTGGCATTTAGAAGTTGTGCAGCTAAAACAGTTGATATCCTTAAGGAGTCATTTGCATATATGACATATGCTTCCCTTACAGGAGGCTTAAGGTATCACACAGTGAAAAATGTAGCACAGACGGGTTTTCTTGCAGTTTTTACAGTATGGTATACTAGGAAGTGCCATTTTTTCTTCTCATTCCTACAGATGAACTTTAAGGATGGGATGCTAGGCAACCATAATAGTCATTTGAAGAATGTGACTTCCTGGCATGAGCTAGCAGGAATACTGAGTGACATTACTGGAAACAACCATTGTGATGCGCAATGCAGCATCATTACAGTGAGCTTAAATGGATCCACTCCCCAACTGCTTCACCAGGGGAAGGTAGATATTCACAGGAACTAGCCAAACATGTACTGTAAACATTTTTTCAGTACCATATCATCTGCTGTCTTAAGTGTTCAATGTATATATTTAACAGTAAGTTATTTGTTTTCTAGTGGCAGAAGAGTGGCGACTGGCCATGCTTGGCTACCACAAAAGCTGTGAGCACCTATGTAGGCAGCAGGGTGTAAATGTGTTGTGTGACAGTCCAGTTCACATCTGTGCAGGTATTTTTCACAAACATGTCTAATGAGTTTTTCTCATTCTGTCATCTTTCTATAGGCCAATCTGTGGAGATTGAAGAATGGTCCCAAAACTGAAGTTACCATTTCTGACACCCTATACCATTCCTTGATCCGGTGCCCCATAAGCATCAGGTTGAGGAGTCAAAAAAAGTCTTAAAAATCTTTCTCCTTTCATTTAAACTATAACAAACTACCTGATATATTTGTAGTCGCAGTTTCAACCACACAATTTTGACCACAATGTCAGTAACGCACTAAAGATGAAACAGCAATATATCACTTTGCAGCTGGGGCAGCTGCCTCCTTTACCCAAGTCTAGCTATGATTATGAGTAGATCAATCTCTATCCAAGCTTCTGTATCTGGTACTGAGTGGATAGTGCCCTTCAGGCCTGTCATGGGGGTGGTGAAGACTCCTTTGATGGAAGTGACCTTGAGGTGTTGCTGGTGTCCTCTTTCAGCTTCTAAGGGGCTGGATAAAGGATTCCCTTGTAATAGCTGGTAGGGAGTCTCCCAGTGGGAGATGTGTAAGCTGGTCACTGCTATCATGGGTCAGCATATGGATGCCCACACTGAAAACATTGAGTCCCTCTTGCTATGACCAGCTGAGTCATGGCTTACTGTCCTCTGGGCTGGGCTGGCAGCCAGCGATCACAGAAATCTGCCCTGTTCCCATACTGGTGTGTTCCCTCCTTTATGTATTATTGCTCATTATTTGCTCATTGTCTAGCCTTTTCATCATCATTTGCCCATCCAATTATTGCATGTGTCCATCTACTGTCCCTTTTACCTTTCGTTTGTATACCAACCCTGTCTGGCTGTATCTGTGTTTTATGATTATCTGTCTGCCTCTGATACCTACCCTTCTCTACAGCCATCAGTACATCTCCACCTATCCTTCCTTTATAGAACTTACAAAATAGGCTCTCTCCAAAAATAAAATGCCCTTTCTTCCCCAATCTGTCATACCTTATAGTTGTTTTCTCTGTTTACCTCTGCTTGCTGTTGTCCTCTTTACTACTTTCCATTCCCCCCATTTATATGTTAAATATGTTCATAGGTAGGTAACTAGGCTATTGACCCTAGGCCCTATATAACCCTAGCCAAAAAGGTACACTGGCTTTCGCCACCCAAGAAAATTATTTTCCTGTGCCCCTGTCGAGCAGAGCCACAGAGTTGATCCCCATGGTGAATTTCCGATTTCCCATCCAATCATCAAGATTTTTCTTGAACAGTTCTAATGAGGAGCTTTGTTTGATATAGATAGGTAGGTTGTTCCAGAGTATGGGAAGTCTCTGGGACAGGAATCTATCCAGCCATCATGTGCTCTTTATTGTGGTGCATGCGTGTAGCTTGGAGGGATTGGGATTACTTTAAGTGGAGCATGTCCAACAGCTCTGGGTTTGACATAGCTTTGTATGTTAGGCACAGATTGCCTCTGAGTAGGCAATATGTGACGGAGTAAACCTGGAGTTTTTTGAGACGGTCTGTGTAGGGCATCTGTTTGAGATGGGTTACCTTGTTTGTGAGGTATTTCTGCAGTCTTTCCAGTTGTTGTAGATGTCTTGTGAGGTACATACCAAAAGGGGCGTTGTACCCTATAATGGGTCTAATGAGTGATGAGTAGAGGGAAACCATGACCTCTTTTTTCCTGGATGAGAACCCTTTTGCGATGAGATGTGCCATGTAGAAGGATTTCCTGACTACTGTGGTGATGTGATTATCAAAGGAGAAACTACTGTCCACCTGTGTCCCAAGGTCTCTTATCACACATTCAGTGTTAAGTAGACTACCACCTATGTGGTAGCTCATGGGTACAGAGTTTTTACTAAAGGGGATGACTATACACTTTTTGGCATTGAGCTTACGGCCATGGGTTTGACACCAGGCATCTGTCTCAGTGAGGCCCTTTTGTAGGATGTCCACATCATTAGGAGTTTCAAGTATGGCTCCTAGTTTGCAGTCATCTGCAAACTTTGTTAGCCAACAACCTTCTGTGTTAGCCTGTACTTCAGAAAAGTAGATATCAAACAGGAGAGGACCCAGGACTGAACCCTGTGGTACTCCACTTGTCACTGGTCTGAAGTCAGATTTGGAGTCTGCTACTTTCACAGTGTGTGTTCAGTCAGTGAGCCAGTTGGCAACCCATCTTGTGACATAGGGATTTATACCTAGATTAGTGAGTTTATCTATAATTCCAGAATGGGGGATGGTGTCAAAAGCCTTGGCGAGATCTAGATAGGCTGTGTGAACCACCTTACCCTCATCTATGGCTTTGGTGACTGCTTCAAAGAAGTCTATCAAGTTTAGGAGACATGATTTGCCTTTTACAAACCTGAACTGGGTGGGGTCCAGAGTTTGGAGATTACCAATGTCTTTGTTTATAAGTTCCATGATGGTATGTTCCATGGCCTTGCAGATCAGGCTCGTTAGGCTAATGGGGTGGTAGTTCCCAGGGTCCATGGTGGCTCCCCCTTTGTGGAGTGGGATAACCATCGCTGTGTGCTGTGTGCCATTCAGTGGGCACAAAGCCTGAGGTGAGGCTATGATTGAACATGGTGCTTAGGTGGGGTGCCAGTTCATTCTGTTATTTATGTAGAATGCAACTTGGGATGTTGTCAGGTCCCATGGATGCTGTGTTCTTGGCTTTGGAGAGTATGGTTTTTACCTGTGCAGCCGGGATTACAGGAACTTTGCATTCTTCCGATATAGAGATAAGCTCTTTAGGAGGTGAGAGAGAGGTAAAGTTAGCACTGAACCTATCTGCCAGGATGTTGGCAAAATCACTTGGTTCTGTATATTTAGTGCCATTGCGCTGTAACTTAGAGCAGATCTGAGTTTTGCCATTGAGATTCTTGATATGGCTATAGAATGCTTTGTGGTTGTCTTTAGAATCAGTGGTGATTTTGTTTTCATAACTAGCTTTGGAGGATTTTATGAGGGATCTCAACTTCTTACTAAGGCTGACCAGGGAGTTCCTCCAATCATGGGATTTTACTCTCTTTTGCAGCAGTTTCTTTCTTCTGTTGTAGAGTTTGTTTATGGCAGGGGACCACCAGATTGGCTTCCTTTTTTTGGAGAATAGCATCTTGGTTCTGCTAGGGATAGCACGATCCATGCACTAGTTTAAGTGCTTATAAAGTCTATTTGTGTAGGATTCTGCAGTTGTACCTCTATTGTCCATCTGCATGGGTGTCGCGAAGTTTGCCATTTCTGTCTTAAGAAGCGTGAAGTTAGCTTTGGAGAAATTTTTTACGGTGGTCTCCCTAATAAGGGTGGGGTGGGGGGCAAGATGTGGATGTCTAGGGCTGTTAGTGTGGTGTATAGACTCACATTGGTCTTTCAGTTGGCTGCTATTCTCAGTTGTGTAGTATCTGTAGCTACACATATATTGTGTATATGCATGTGCCCTGATTAGGTTATGTAGCTTGCTTTAGTTCTATCCTTCATTGTGTCTTTCACATATGTTACTATAGAGCTGCTCCTGAAATACTGCAGTTAGCACTATGTGCCCCATTACCACTGTGCATCTCTTTTAATATGTGGCCCTTTACTTGGTAGCAGAAACTATTCACTGCCAAATGCATGTCTGATTAATTCTGTGGTATTTTGTGCAAGTGACCTCTTTGAATATATGCAGTGCTTGTCTATGAATCCCAGACATGATTTTATAATTCAGTAAATATTATCTTCTCATTTCATTAAATCATACATTCCACCAAGCTTTAATCTATACCTAACAAAAATATTTATATACATTTAATTTGTGTAAGTACGATAAACAGGCAGTGTGTTCTTTTACAGTAATTGCTTAGTTGACAAGCTAAAATCTGCAACATTTCTAAAAGCTGATTTTGTTTAATTATTTTAACAGTTTTCATAGCAAGTATTTATTTATAGCTACCTCCTGCTATGACTGTCATGAAGCTTTTGTAATTTGTCAGCATGGGTTTCTGCAGTTACATCATTATTTTATAAGGTCCATGAAAACAATGAGCATGTAATGGCACACGTGTATACAAATGTAGAAGAGTGTCTCCCTTTGAGACTTTAGTAGTACAGTATAATTTTCCAACCTTTTTAAACAATAAGAAAATTCATAAATGCATCTAAAGCATTTTCTCCTTTTCTGACACAGACAGAAATCTACTTTACTTCTATTCAATTAAAAAAATAAATTCTTTGGGTACAGTGTGCAACATCTCCTACTGAACTGACCACATTAATGCAACTTGGACATTTTAAGGAAATTTTCAGATTGACCATAATCTAAATGCAAGCTTGATGATATCCCACTTCCTGTCCTCAACTCAGTCAGCAGCGTCTATGTTCTAGGAAAACATAGTATTAGTCTGAGTTTTTTTTGTTTTAATTGAGTATATCGCATTCCAACATATAATTGTAGTGTCCTGCAATAATACTGCCTAAATTCTGAAAATTAACAATGATCTAATCTAAATAAGTATGTGGAAGGGTGCAAGTTCTGACACAGATGTAGAAATGTGTTCCAAGAGAGACAGTGCCATTGTTTACTAATTAGCACATGGATGCAGATGGACCTAAGGATTATGACCTCAGCTTCTGTGCTGTGGTTTTTTTTTTCCTATTTGTATACTTTGTATTTAGCACTCATCTGCATAGTGGACATAGATGCACACATACAATCTGAATAGAGTTGCACAGATTTAACTAAACAAAAAAGTCTGAGCAAACCCAATACAATTTTTTTCCTGTCTCAACATTTTTTATGACAGATTATGCCCGATCTCTCTTCATCTTTCTTTCTGGAATTATGCCATTTAATATATTGTACTCCTACAATCATTAGGAAAATAATTCTTATTACTCCTCCATATGAGTCTTCAAACTTCTTTCCCATACGATTTTCTAAAAGTCATCCCTAGGATTGATCAGTATAGCAAACTGTCTCCTTTTCAGACCTTGTCAATAGCTTGCAGAAGGTTATAATTTCTCCTCTGTCCATTTGTAGATGAAGAGTTTGACTGTAGATGTCAAACTCATGATCTCTAAATATACAACCTCAGAGGAGACACCAACTTGAAGAAATGGGAATTAATATGGTAAATGTCAGCACTTGGTGTGTTTTGATGGCAGGTAGGAGAGATGACACCTTGGGGAAGGTAATAAAAATTTTCAAGAAGTTTGTGAGTGTATGAGGATTATGGTGTAACAAAGCAAAAATGGTATTTGTAAGATTAGGTAAGCATAGAGGGACCAGATGGTATTAAATGAAGGAAGATCTCATGCATCCCACATTTTATGGAGGGGAGGTGGCAATTCATCTGTGATTATAAACCTAAGAAATTAGGAGATTCAGTACAGAAAGTGGAGGAGCACTTGAGAAAGGGAGTTAAGGAGGTAGCATTATTGTTAGGTCATCTTAAAGGAATTTGGTTGATTCTGCTTTAACTTATTGACTGACAAGCTAACCATTGCTTTCTACCTTGACTAACAGACCACTGCCCTATCTACTGCCACAATATTTTACTTATTTATTTAACATTTGTTTACTGGGAAAGTCTGACTTGGAACAAAGACAATTTTCAGTGGTGGCCCGGGGAGAAATGCTCCAGATGCATGTCTTTGTAATATATACATATGACAATATATGTCATGATGCCTTTCAAATGTTCCTCATTTTGACGAAAATTACTGTTTTGTCTCATCATTTTGCCATGTCTATCATACAGTTTTTGATTTTCTTGTAAATCATTGAGGATTACAATTAATTATCAATATTATCCATTAAACTTTAATATTTCTTATTGCTCAGAAAATGCATGTTGATCCAAAGCACATTGCTCTACCAACATTTTAAGTCAATTAGAGTAATATTTAAAATTACTTTCATTTTGGGCCTTTGTCTCTTATGCCATAATTGTTGCCTTCATCTATGATTCTTAAGGAAAGAAGTTGAGCGCTGTCCATGTCAGTCACTAGTACAGTACAGTGAATAGAAAACATTTGCAAAATCTAAACTGCTCCTTGAGCTATGACATCATATAATGCAAAAAAGGATGAATCACAATATGAACCATGAGCTCTCCACAGTTCTCTAAAGTAATAACATATTATTGAACTTGTCAAACATTAAAAGAAAAATGAAAAGGACTGAAGAAATTAGGCAAAGGAAAGAAAAGGAAAGAAACCAAATGCAGTCAATGAACTGAAGGACGACATGGCAGAAGCACGATATGAAAAAAAAAAAACAGTACTAGGATCACACTCCCTAAAAAGCCTTCCAACTCTTTTGTGGTTTATAAGCAGACCAGCTCAAATCAAAATAAACGACAGAGATACAACACCTAAACTATCAAGATATTACAACTGATACAAATACACTGGAACAAAGTCCGTAGATCTTACAACAGAGTATCAGACAAATAGCAAAAGTGGAATAAAGCCAAGGCCCACCATCCAAAATAAAATATTCAAACATATATCCAGAATCCTGCATACCACATATATAAAGAAAAAAAAAAACAAATAGACTAGTCTGTCCATATCTCTGACCAACAATAAGGCAATAAATAAATAAATAAATAAATAGATATAAAAAAACATTCATAGGATTAGAAAAACACAACTGTAGTGAATTTAAAGAATAGTTTCCTCAAGGCAGTAAAATAAAACTTGCTATACTTTAAAGTTATCTAGTTAAGACTTGCTATTGTACTTATAAACATTGTATGCAATCAAACAAAAGTTATCTACAGCTCAGTATTTGTACATACTCTTG
The DNA here is from genome assembly GCF_019279795.1 of Protopterus annectens. Lineage (NCBI taxonomy): Eukaryota > Metazoa > Chordata > Ceratodontiformes > Protopteridae > Protopterus > Protopterus annectens. Next base: position 911,543,033 of record NC_056726.1, read on the forward strand.
ACAGGCATCATTCATTCATTAACTAGAGTTATCTTATTGTCAGATTACACAACTAAGTGATACAATGTTAGACTGTATAACCCAGTCCCTAAATCCTCTTATGTCATATAATGCTATATGGTTTTCAGCTGTAACCATGTGTGGATGCATGGCCAAAAAACACCTACACTGCCATCTGTCGACTACTAGTAACTCATACGTCCATAAGTCAACATTCTATATATACACACATATATATATATATATATATATATATATATATATATATATATGAAGACAAATCCCAAAATACACCCAATCACTGATAACCAGTCGGGGCCGCTATCCAACCGGCAAGTGAGCTGTGAAAACGTAGTTATGTCCAGAAAACAAAACAAGCTGTTTGCACAACTAATCCACAATTGATCCAAATACACACGTTGACACTGTGTATATTGACGCTATATATTGTATAAGTCCAAAAATACCCTAGGCATATGTCCAACAAAGTTCGTAGTAGATGGAATGCGTTGTTGTTCAATTCCCAAAAATAGTCGAATCACAGAATTGTAGAAAAAACTTTTATTCGAATAAAAGTTTTTTCTACAATTCTGTGATTCGACTATTTTTGGGAATTGAACAACAACGCATTCCATCTACTACGAACTTTGTTGGACATATGCCTAGGGTATTTTTGGACTTATACAATATATAGCGTCAATATACACAGTGTCAACGTGTGTATTTGGATCAATTGTGGATTAGTTGTGCAAACAGCTTGTTTTGTTTTCTGGACATAACGCTTTCACAGCTCACTTGGTTGGATAGCCGCCCGACTGGTTATCAGTGATTGGTGTATTTTGGGCTCTGTCTTCATTTTTGCTTTTGGTCTATCGCCTGGGTGTTTTGCTTATATATATATATATATATATATATATATTATATATCTATATATATATATATATATATATATATATATATATATATATATATATATTTCCCCTTCAAACCATCGAATGTTTAAAACATCGAAGTTCAGATCATTGAGACCAGAACAACGAGTTTTAAAACATCCAAGGTTTGAAGGGGAAGAAAAAGGTAAGTGTAGGTGGGAGAATGTTTGTGTCTTTGCAGGGCACCAAGGTGCCCTGCATACTGTGTGTGTCTATGTGCCATCTGTGTGATGGCACTACAGACAGGGTACAGAAAATCTCTCGTTTAGCGCTTCTGCATATAGCGCTAAATGGGAGATTTCCCTTTACTCCACTGTAGTGCAGTCTCGGAGTTTGGATATTAAAGCGGGGGGGGTGCAGGGGGGCAAAGCCCCCCTGCATACAATTGTTAGAATTTCTTTTTCTTTTTTGTTTCGTTACACTTGTAACGTTTGATGTTTCAAAATTTGATGTTCTGGTCTCGATGATCAGAACTTCAATGTTTTGAAATTTCAATTGTTAGAAGTGGAACTATAGATATATATATATATATATATATATATATATATATCTATATATCTATATATATATATATATATATATATATATATATATATATATATACATATATATATATACATATGGCTTCACTTTATATCCTTGAAATACTGAAATATCGAAATTCAGTATTTCAAAGCTATAAAGTTGAATTTTTTGAAACCACAAGAACTCAGAACCACGAAATTCAAAATCTCGCACACCAGATATTTTGAATTTTGCACTTCTACTGCACACACACACACACACGCACGCACACACACACACACACACACACACACACACACACACACACACACACACACACACACACACACACACACACACACACACACACACACACACACCATTCACCCCACACACAAACAAAAGCTCTCTACTACATAAAAGAAGGGGGAAAGCCCCCCTGCACCCCCCTACTTAAATATTCTTACTCCGAGGTTGCACTAAACACAAACACACACAAAACACCCCCACACAAGCTACATTCTCCTCACACACACACATCACAGCAACAAAACACACTAACACACACCACAGGCCCTACCCAAAACGCTTAACACACACACACTCTTACCTGAATCCATAACCACAGCAAAATCTCAGAAGCGCAAAATTCAAAACTCCCGGTATTCTAGGTTTTGAATTTCATGCTTCTGAGCTTTCACTGTTCTCAGGATTCCACTTTATGGGCTTGAAATACTGAATTTCAATATTTCAGTATTTCCAGCTTCTAAAGTGAATCTATCTATCTATATGTATATACATATATATATATAATGTAGAAATAGCAATCCACACTCCAGAAAACCACATTTTCTAGATCCCAGATGGTGAGACTGTATTATGGTAAATCTGCATTTGTGTAATGAAGCACATTGAGAAAGAAAAGATAACAGCACTGAAAAAATACTTATCTTGTACTTTCAGTGGTTATGTTTTTCTTATATCCTGCTATTCCACCTCCCACTACTCCTACCATGCGATATCACTGTCCACATCTTCACCAAATCATTGTTTCCCTTTTGATCGCGTAGGAAATGTATACAAGCCAATACCCTATAGCAGTCTTTAACTATATAAATAGACTATAACTGCTAATCTTTATAAGACTATCTGCTGCTTTAACTGTTTTTTAATATTTCAGATTATGCCAATTTACTTCATTATATCCTTTTGTGAGAACAAGAATGTATTTATCATTTTATCCTCCTATGACAGCATATTGTGTCATCTTTCAAACATAAGGATTCCTTAAGATTTTTAATGTAATGATGCTTTCAGCATTTGGTGTATAATATGGTTCCTTCTCTGTTACAGATCTTTCTAATTCTGTATCGGCATGCTATATTCCTCATAAAGGAGTCTAATATTAATTCTTTTAATTCTGTGTTGCCTAATGTACATATTCTGGTCAGTACATGTATAATACTGTTCTTCTTGCTCCTGGGGCAAGTACTACGCTTTTGTTACAGCTGAGCTATTAATTATGCTTTTATGAAAGTTCAGGAGTTTTTTCCTTTCATCCCTAGCAGAAAGAGGGAATGTTTACTCAGACTTTTCCAGTAAACAAATGCAAATAAATAGCTAGAAAATATGTTTTTGCAGGAGGAGAGTCCTGGAGGTGGTTCCTCGGGTGAGAGCATATGCCTAATTACCATATGCCTATCCTCTGGATTACCTCATTAGCATTCAGCAAGACTATGGGACCAGCCCTGTGCAGTGCTGCATGTTGTTATGCTAAAGTATTTGCAGCACCATTTTACAGCCTTTGCTGACTATGAAAAATAATTCATAAAAGGGCCTAGCATGAGCTGTACAAGACCCTGCTCCAACAATGTGGCATTTTGTGCTTCAGAGACATGTTAGCTGCAATGAGGTAAGACCTCATTACTGGATAATTTCTATGTTCACAGTTGCTAGCATGATTTGCAGATCATTGCTAATCTGCTTGTCACAGTAGTAATCTGCTGCTCATGTATTTATTGGCATTTTCCACCATCAGTCTCCCAGACACACATATACATGTTCTAGCACAAAGACACACACATCACATTCCACCTACTTCTCCCTGATGTGTCTGCCTCCCCCTATTTAGTGGATTCCCCTGCTCCGTGTACTGCTTGGAGTACCATTAGGGTGCAAGAGTTTAGAATATTCCCTGATGGTTAATGCCCCCCCTCCCCTGATCTCCATTCTAGTTGAAGTGCCATTATGACATGTGTACAGTATGCCTGGTGTCTTGTGTCTCCTCTACCCCTAACCCCTGCAGTGCAGTTTAGACATAATTGTAGTTGCTCTAGGGACTAGTGTTTCCTTCATCCCCCAAACCCTGAACTGTTGTTGGTGCGGTTATGGCAGTTAAGTATTGTATACGTCCTCATATCTAGTGTTTCCTCCCCCCCCATCATGTGCTACTGTTGGTACCATCATTCCATGAAACTTAATGTAATCCTTGGTATCTAGAGGTTCTACCCACCCCCTGATGCTTGTACTTCCTGTGATTATATTGGCAAGTGCCAGCAAAGCCAGCTGTAAAGAATGATATATCCTTTGAATATAAAACTGATTCATACAAGATGCTTGTGTTATAAATGTATTAGAACTGTATGTCATTTATATATAAAACTGATTTGCACAGATGTTTGTGCTGAAAATCTATTGGTGAGGTTTGCTTGTGTTAAAATGTGTCAACAGTGCACCCTGCTGAAATGAAAATAAATCTATATGTATTATTGCAACTGAATTAAATGTATATGTTTTAATAGAGAACACTGGGACAGCAAAGGGTAACTTAAAGAAAAATTAGGGAAATGAGCTGTTAAAAGGTATCCACAGTGCTGAATAGTACTGGAGACGCTGGATCTGGGAAAGAGCCTTTGTCCATTAGCTCAGTGAAAAGAGGGGAGGCCCAGGGCACTGCCATAAACATTTGGATATTTGGATGTGTATTGTGGCGGTCTGTGCTAAATTCCTGTCTCAGCTTCAAAGGGAAATACTGTGAGTACCTAGTGTCAGGTGACCAGATGAGGTCATTCTGCCAGCCCTCTTAGAAATTATATTTTAAATATTAAAAAGAGAAATCTCAGAGTACTGAATATTATGTCTGGGAATCCTGACTAGAAAGATCCTCACCCACAGCATCTTGCCTTGCAGTAGTAAGTAAGTTAACTAGGGAACAGTAAAATTCTTTTAGATTCCATTAAGAATATAGTGAAGCTTAGCTTAGATATTGTTTTTCTTTATTTTATGAGTCTGTCCATCAATGTTGATTTCAGTATTTTCTGTGAATTGAACTCTGTGGTTTACTGTAAGTTTATATTCAATATTTTCATGCTCTTTTATTATTTATTATTAAACATATGTAAACTTTTATTGTATCTGGTCCTTGTAGAATATAATTGACCTTTGAGAGTGCTTACATTTATATGGTGAGTATTTAATCAATTATACAGTAAACTAAATTAAGTATTTAGGTTCATAGGTTCATAGGTTCATACTAGGCTATCTGCCCTAGGGCATTTATAAGCCTAGCCAGAGTGTGTGTGGCTTTCACCACCCCTTAGGATGAGAATACTATACCCATTAGTTTGCTGTGCCTCTGTCCAGCAGTGATACAGAGATGATTCCCGGGGTAAACCTACGATCTCCCATCCACTTGTCAAGATTTCTCTTGAACAGAGTCAGTGAGGGGCTCTGCCTCACACGGACTGGGATTCTGTTCCATAGTGTAGGGAGTCTCTGGGTGATGAATCTGTCCCTCCAGCACATCCTATTTATATCTGTGTTGAGGTTTAAGTCTCTTGCTCTCATGGCTCTGGTGGATTTGGATTTTTTGAGGTGGAGCATGTCCATTAATTCCGGGTTAGACATGGCCTTGTATGTCAGGCACAGATCACTTCTGAGCAGACGGTATGCGACTGAATAGAGCGGAGTTTCTTCAGTCGGGCATCGTATGACATATGTTTGAGCCCCTTTATCCTTTTGGTGAGGAACTTTTGGGGTCTTTCCAACTGCTGCAGGTGTCGGGTAAGGTACATTCCGAATGGGGCGTTGTACTCAATCATTGGTCTGATAAGTGAAGAGTACAGGGTACAATGACCTCTCCTGATCTGGATGTGAATCCCTTCATGATCAGGTGGGCAATGTAGAAGGTCTTCCTAACCACTTTGGCAATGTGAGTGTCAAAAGAGAGGTTACTGTCAACTTGAGTCCCCAGGTCCCTGATAACTTCTTCCGTGTTTAATGGATTACCACCTATGTGGTAATTAGGGTTACCTTGTTTTTCCCAAAGGGTATGACTATACATTTTTTGGCATTTAGCTTAAGGCCATGGCTCTGGCACCAGTTATCCATTTCTATGAGATCTCTCTGGAGGATGTCTGTGTCTGATGGAGTGTCAATTATGGTGCCCAGTTTGCAGTCATCTGCAAATTTTGTCAGCCACAATCCCCCTATGTTTGCCTGCACTTCAGAAAAATAAATGCCAAACAAGAGGGGCCCAGGACTGAGCCCTGTGGGACACCGCTCGTGACCGGCTTAGAGTCTGACATGGCACCAGCAACTCTAACCCTGTGTGTTCTGTCCTTGAGCCAGTTTGCAACCCATCTTGTGACATATGGGTTTACATCTAAGCTGGTGAGCTTTTCTATGATGCCCGAGTGGGGTATTGTGTCAACGCTTTGCTAGGTCAAGGTAGGCTGTGTGAACTGCCTTACCCTCATCAATGGCCTTAGTGACTGTTTCGAAAAAGTCGACCAAGTTCAAGAGGCAGGATCTGCCCTTGACAAAGCCAAATTGGGTAGGATACAGTGTCTGTAGGTCCCCAATGTCTTTATTCATGAGTTCCATTATGATCCTCTCTATAGCTTTGCAGACAAGGCTCGTCAAGCTTATGGGGTGGTAATTTCCAAGGTCCGTAGAAGCACCGCCTTTGTGGAGTGGGACCACAGTTGCCGTACGCCATTCTTTGGGTACGTATCCTGTAGTAAGGCTAAGATTAAACAGCAGCCTTATGTGTGGGTTTAGTTCCTCATTGAGTTTGTGTAGCACACAGCCGGGGACACCGTCCGGTCCCATTGATGCTGTGTTTTTTTCTTTAGAGAGAGCAGCTCTCACCTGGGCATCTGAGATGTTTGGGAGGCTAGACTCTGGTGGGATAGATATTTCTCCTTTTGGGGGGGAGGGAGGGGAGAAATTTCCACTGAACCTGTCTGCCAGTATGTTGGCAATGTCTGTGGGTTCAGTGATTTTTTTTATCATTTTGGACTAATTCTGAGCATATCTGGGAGTTTCCACCCAGGTTTCTAACATAGCTAAAGAAGGCCTTATGATTGTCTTTTGTGTCTTTAGTGATTTTTCTCTCAAAGTTGGCCTTGGATGATTTTATGAGTGATCGTAGTTTTTTGCTAGTATTGATCAGAGATGCCTTCCCTTTTAGGGATTTTGCTCTGTCATGTAGTAGCTTTCTCCTCTTGTTGTAGAGTTTGTTTATGGCTGGGGTCCACCAGACCAGCGCCTGCCTTTGTTGGAAAGGGTCTTGATTTTATTAGGGATTGCTTGATCCATACATTCCTGGAGGTGCTCGTAGAAGGCATTTGTAAGGGTTTCAGCAGCATGGGTTGTGGTTTCCACTGGCTCGGGGGCCTTGAAGGATACCACTCCAGTCTTAAGAAGTGTGAAGTTTGCTTTTGAGAAGTTCTTCACTGTGGTCTTTTGCTGGGGTGGGGGATGTGGATCTCCAGTGAGATTAATTTATGGTCTGATCTCACCAATGAGGGATATACTTCCGGTGTGGAGCATTTTGTCCCCATGTTTGCGATGATCAGGTCTAGTATATTTTCTCTGTTTCTCTCGTAGTAAATGCACCAGCACTCCGACAATATACTGATCAATCACAGACTTCTTTTTGACCTTTAACTTTTTTTATTGAATACAATTAAAAACCATTCGGTTAAGCGCTTTCATCGATTCAGACTTCTTCAGAACAATACTAGGTGGTTAAAACAATTCATATATACATTCTTACATAGTCACATGATAATTTCCATTGTTGCCTTAAAGTGCTAGTGCTTTCCTTAATAAATTACACTGCATAATTTATGCTGCATAATATATATTTCTTTCCATCCTATAATTTATCCATGTAATACATTAAAAATACATATGCTAACGGGAATAGTCTGAATTTAAATACATTATTAAAAAATATTTTTTTAAAAACTTATAATGAAACTTGTAGTAAAACTTGTTAATAAAATAAATAATACTTGTTTAAAAACTTTTTACTACATTCATATCCCAACTTCCAAAACAGGTTTAATAGATAGATATTCATTAATTCCAGGGGGGACAGAGGCATTTAATTTGATCTGCCAAATAATTTGTAAAAAAATAATTTATTAAGAAAACAGTGGGGGAAAAAGAAATTATTTGGCAGATCAAATTAAATGCCTCTGTCCCCCCTGGAATTAATGAATATCTATCTATTAAACCTGTTTTGGAAGTTGGGATATGAATGTAGTAAAAAGTTTTTAAACAAGTATTATTTATTTTATTAACAAGTTTTACTACAAGTTTCATTATAAGTTTTAAAAAAAATATTTTTTAATAATGTATTTAAATTCATACTATTCCCGTTAGCATATGTATTTTTAATGTATTACATGGATAAATTATAGGATGGAAAGAAATATATATTATGCAGCATAAATTATGCAGTGTAATTTATTAAGGAAAGCACTAGCACTTTAAGGCAACAATGGAAATTATCATGTGACTATGTAAGAATGTATATATGAATTGTTTTAATCACCTAGCATTGTTCTGAAGAAGTCTGAATCGATGAAAGCGCTTAACCGAATGGTTTTTAATTGTATTCAATAAAAAAAGTTTAAGGTCAAAAAGAAGTCTGTGATTGATCAGTATATTGTCGGAGTGCTGGTGCATTTACTACGAGAGAAACAGAGCGAATTTTGGTTTTCTTTTGTTGGACTGTTTCTACACTTTGTTTTATCTAGTATATTTTCTCCTTTTGTGGGAATGGTGACTAGTTGTTCCATAGCATTTGAGTTTATGAACTCCAGGAACCTTTGGGCTAGGGTGTTGGGGCTTGAGTAATGTTCCCAGTCTATGTTTGGGTAGTTGAAGTCACCCAATTCACCTCAGAGTTTAAACCAAAAGGTGACAGTGTATTAAATTTTAAAATAAAAATTGATTCTTTATATAAAAGTTTTTCTTTTAAAAGACAATCTTTCCCAAACCCTCTCACAAACTTGTTGAAGAACAAAGCCCTGCAATAGAAAAGAATTAATATCATGTTTATCCTTAAAATGCATAGCAATGGGACTCTCCACTTTTTGTTTTGTAATGTCCCTAATATATTCATGTAATCTAAGTATACATTTTCTCTTACTTTCACCTATATAGTATGTCACAGGGACACCCCAGGGCATAAATAACACCCTCCATAATACAAGAATAATCCCCCATTGGAATAAAATGAATGCCATTAATTTTTCCAGAGAAACTTAGTATATTACTACAGATACTACAAATATTGCAGGAGAGAGTACCTAAAGGCAAGGGATTCCTTGTCACTACACCATTAGGAGAGACAAATGAACTAGAAACTACAAAATCTTTTCCATTTCTACCGTATTGATATGAAATAGAGAGGTAACAATTTAAAATCTGAATCAAATCACTATCGCTTAGCAGAAATTTCCAATAATATTTTAATACTTCACTTATTTTTCCACTAAGAACATTATATGCAGGGGAGAGTACCTAAAGGCATGGGATTCCTTGTCATTATACCATTAGGACAGACAAATGAACTAGAAACTACAAAATCTGTTATATTTCTACCACATTGATATGAAATAGAGAGGTAACAATTTAAAATCTGAATCAATCACTATCCCTTAGCAGATATTTCCAACAATATTTTAATACTTCACTTACTTTTCCACTATGAACATTATATGTAGAGACAAAATATGCTTTATGTATATATTTATCTTTTTATTTATTATCTATCTGTACTCTATATCTCAAAAGATGGGCTGCTTTACTTCCTTGACAAATCTCCTTCAAGGCCATATCAACTAATGTTCAATCATACCCCCTACTTACAAACATATTAAAAGTCTGATTAGATTCCTCTAAAAAATCTATCCAAGTACTACAAATTCTATGAAGATGTAAAAATTCTCCATAAGGCAAAGACTCTATAAGATGATGGGGATGAAAACTATCGCCATGTAAATACTGATTAGCATTGACAAATTGTATGTGGACTGTAATTCTCACTTTACCATTCTCCAGCCCTTTTAAAACCAAATCTAAAAATGTAGCCTGATCTCCATGTTGTAAACCATCAAACCTAAGCTATACTCATTATGTAGCAAATCCATAAAAAAATCTTCAATTTTATCCTTCCCATCCTTACAAATAAAAATCAAATCATTTATGTATCTATAATAACCAATGACATATTTAGACATAAACATGTGTTTATATAAATATTCCATCTCAAAAAGAGCCATCATTAAATCAGCATACATGGGGCAAAAGAAGCTCCCATTGTTGTGCCTTGCAATTGATGATATATTACCTTATCAAACAAAAAATAATTATTTAACAAGCAAAAATGAATGAGGTCAATAACATAATGGGCTAAAGGGCTATCACCCAAAAATTGATGTAAAGCTTGAATGCTGTGTTCATGCTTTATGCTTGTATAAAGGCTTTTAACATCTACTGTGAGCCAATACATATTCTTTTCCCATATTAAATCTGATATCTTACTTAAGAAATCAAAAGTATCTCTTATGTAAGATTTTAACTTATCGACAAATGACAATAAATATTTGTGTATTAAGAAAACAATCATCATCATCATCATCATCATCTTTCGGCTTTTCCCATTAGGGGTCGCCACAGTGGATCATCTCTTTCCATTTCTTCCTATCCTCTGCATCTTGCTCTGTCACACCAACCGCCTGCATGTCCTCTCTCACCACGTCCATAAACCTTATCTTAGGCCTTCCTCTTTTCCTCTTTCCTGGCAGCTCCATCCTTAGCATCTTTTTCCCAATATACCCATCATCCCTCCTCAGCACATGTCCAAACCAACACAATCTCGTCTCTCTTGCTTTGTCTCCAAACTGCCCAACATGAGCTGACCCTCTAATATACTGATCCCTAATCCTATCCATCCTAGTTACACCGAGTGCAAATCTTAACATCTTTAACTCTGCCACATCCAGCTCTGACTCCTGCCTTTTTGTCAATGCCACTGTCTCCAACCCATATAACATAGCTGGTCTCACTACTGTCTTGTAGACCTTCCCTTTCACACTTACTGGTACCCGTCTGTCACAAATCACTCCTGACACTCTTCTCCACCCATTCCACCCTGCCTGTACTCTCTTCTTCACCTCTCTTCCACATTCACCATTACTCTGAACTGTTGATCCTAAGTACTTAAACACGTCCACCTTTACCAGCTCTACTCCCTGCATCCTCACCATTCCTCTACCCTCCCTCTCATTTACACACATATATTCTGTCTTAGCCCTGCTGACCTTCATTCCTCTGCTCTCTAGAGCATATCTCCACCTCTCCAGAGTCTCCTCAACCTGATTCCTACTCACTACAGATCACAATGTCATCTGCAAACATCATAGTTCACGGGGCCTCCTGTCTGATCTCATCTGTCAACCTGTCCATCACCACTGCAAATAAGAAAGGACTCAGAGCTGATCCTTGATGTAATCCAACCTCCACCTTAAACGGATCTGTCACTCCCACTGCAGTCATCACCACTGTCACACTACCCTCGTACATATCCTGTACCACTCTTACATACTTCTCTGCCACTCCCGACTTCCTCATACAATACCACAACTCGTCTCTAGGCACCCTGTCATATGCTTTCTCCAAGTCTACAAAGACACAATGCAACTCCTTCTGACCTTCTGTGTATTTCTCCAATAACACTCTCAGAGCAAACATCGCATCTGTAGTGCTCTTTCCTGGCATTAAACCATACTGCTGATCACTAATCATCACCTCCCTTCTTAACCTAGCTTCTACTACTCTCTCCCATAACTTCAAGCTGTGACTGATCAGTTTTATCCCTCTGTAGTTACTGCAGCTCTGCACATCACCCTTATTCTTAAAGATAGGTACCAAAACACCTTCTCCACTCCTCAGGCATCCTCTGACTTTCCAAAATTTCATTAAACAATCTAGTTAAAAATTCCACTGCCATTTCTCCTAAGCACCTCCATGCTTCCATTGGGATGTCATCTGAGCCAACAGCCTTTCCATTCTTCATCCTCTTCATAGCTGTCCTTACTTCCTCCTTGCTAATCTGTTTCACTTCCTGATTCACTATCCCCACATCTTCCAACCTTCTCTCCCTCTCATTCTCTTCATTCGTCAGCCTTTCAAAATGCTCTTTCCATCTACTCAACACACTCTCCTCTCTTGTGAGTACCTTTCCCTCACTATCCTTTATCACCCTTACTTGCTACACATCTTTCACAGCTCTGTCCCTCTGTCTAGCCAATCAGTACCGGTCCTTTTCTCCTTCTTTAGTGTCCAATCTCTCATACAACTCTCCATATGCCTTTTCCTTAGCTTTCGCCACCTCTCTCTTTGCCATGCGCCTCATCTTCTTATACTCATTTCTACTTTCTTCATCTCTTTGACAATCCCACTTCTTCTTCACCAGCCTCTTCCTCTGTATACTCTCCTGTACTTCCTCATTCCACCACCAGGTCTCCTTGTCCTCCTTCCTCTGTCCAGATGTCACACCAAGCACCTTTCTAGCAGTCTCCCTTACTAGTTCTGCTGTAGTTACCCAGATATTTGGTAACTCTCTACTGCCTCTCAGTGCCTGTCTTAACTCTTCCCTAAACTCCACTTCACAATCACCCTTTTTTAACTTCCACCATTTAATCCTTGGCACTGCTTTCACACTCCTCCTCCTCTTCTTGATCACCAACGTCATCCTACAGACCACCATTCTATGCTGCTTAACTACACTTTCCCCTGCCACCACTTTACAGTCTCCAATCTCCTTCAGACTGGCCCTCCTACATAGGATATAATCCACCTGTGTGCATCTTCCTCCACTCTTGCTCCTCCCTCTTCTTAAAATACGTATTCACCACAGCCATGTCCATCCTTTTCGCAAAATCCACAATCATCTGACCTTCTGCATTCATCTCCTTAACACCATACCTACCCATCACTTCCTCATCCCCTCTGTCCACTTCACCAACATACCCATTAAAGTCCGCTCCAATCACTAGTCTCTCACCCTTGGGTGCACTCACCACAACTTCATCCAACTCACTCCAAAATATCCCTTTCTCATCCATCACAGACCCAACTTGTGGAGCATATGCACTAACAACATTCATCATTACACCATCAATTTCGAGCTTCATAAACATCACTCTGTCAGACACTCTCTTCACGTCTAAAACACTCTTGGCATATTGTTCCTTTAGTATAACCCCTATCCCATTTCTCCTGCCATCCACACCATGATAGAACAATTTGAACCCGTTTCCTAAACACCTGGCCTTACTTCCCTTCCATCTGGTCTCTTGCACGCACAATATATCAACCTTCCTTCTCTCCATCATATCAGCTAGCTCTCTTCCTATACCAGTCATACTGCCAACATTCAAAGTTCCTACCCTCACTGCTACACTCCTAACCTTCCTCCTCTCTTCCTGCCTTTGGGCATGCCTTCGCCCTCCTCTTCTCCTTCGGCCAACAGTAACCCAATTTCCACCAGCACCCTGTTGGCTAACAGTACTGGTGGCAGTCGTTGTTAACCCGGGTCTCGACTGATCCAGTATGGAAATATGAAATTTTCACGCCATAAATTATGTGGCAGAATTTTTACGCCGGATGCCCTTCCTGACGCAACCCTCCCCATTTATCCGGGCTTGGGACCGGCACAAAGAAATGCACTGGCTTGTGCATCCCCAGTGGCTGGGTTGTATTAAGAAAGCAATATTATTCAAAAAATACTTGCATGCAGATACAATGGGGTGGCCAGGTGGATTAGTAAGACTTTTGTGTACTTTCAGAAAACAATAAAAGGTTGCAGTTTTATAGCCATGAACATGAAATTTCTGTCAAAAGCTTCCTTTGTCAAATAACCCAGTTTGTACCCTTTTTGTAACAATAATTCATACTGTGATATTGCATCATTATAAGCCTCAATACTACTTTTTTCATAAGTTAATTTTCTAAATGTTCATAACACATATGAACATACTGAGTATGATGCAATGCCACAATTTCATTTCCGTTATCAGTAGGTTTTATTACAATATCTCTTCTCTTACTAAGTTGCTTTAATGCATTCCATTCAACCTTAGTTAAGTTATAGGTTACACCAGGTTTAGTCTTAACAAAATCATCATATATCTGGTGTGTGTGTGTGCGTGTGTGTGTGCGTGTGTGTGTGTGTGTGTGTGTGTGTGTGTGTGTGTGTGTGTGTGTGTGTGTGCAAATCCAATCTCTCAGTGTGGGTGTGTCAGCAACTTGGGGCAGAGACATGAAGCATTGGTTTTAAAGAGAGTGTGCTAGAGGACTTGGCTTGGACACACGACTGAGGACCTAAGCCTACAGCTGTACCAGCTGGGGAGTCTTACTGAGGATCTGGAGGGAAACAGATATATAGACACCCAGATTCCGTGCTGAGTGTGTTCTCTGTGTGCTCTTAAGGGAAATTGTACTTGTTGCAGAGAGGTCTGCATCTGGAAATACTCAGTGCATCCATTTGTATTCCAAGTGCACACCCCTCTCCAGTGTCAGTGGTGAGGATTCAGGCTCCTTGACTACTGGCTCAGCATGGGATAACACATATTGGTGGCCATCACTTATAGGTAGCAGTGGTGAGCATCACACTTCCTTCATGTCCAGTAGATGAACATGACCTGTTGACTATGTTCACTACCATGACATGATGGAGCCGGCCATGCTGATCTACATGGTTGAGCAATTTTGGAGTCGGTTCCAGTGATATGAACATATACCTAATTATGATATGCCTCTCCTCTTGACTGCATCATTAGCATTCAGCATTATGATGGAGCCATCCCTATGCAGTACTGCACGTCTTCATGTTAAAGTATGTGCAGCACTGTTTTATGGCCCTTGCTGAATACAAAAAGGCTATCTCAATGTTTACGCTTTTGTGTACACAGTGTGGTACCTTTATGAATGTCCCAATTTATTTATATTATTTCAGGCATACACATTATTTTCTCACACTTTGCAGTTTAGAACAATAGTTTATTTTAAATATTCTCTTTAATAAAGCTCTTTCCACCACACATATCTACAGAAAACAACTATATACCTCAGTTATGGAGACATGTAAAAAAAGAAGAAAGCACCATGTTTATAATATGCAGGATTATGATCAGATACCCTGTGATAACCAAATTATGTGTCTGAGAAATGGATTAACTTTGAAAGTAAATATATAACTATCTACATGGTGAGTTTTGGCTGTCCGAATGCATTATCATAAAGAATACTGCAGTAAGTAATTAGTATTATACACCACTTTCTGTCTGCTTTTAGTGTGGCATTGTAAAGATATGCTCTAATTTTATCAGTTTCTCATATCTCTCAAGCTCACATCTTGTGAGTCTGAGTCAAACTCAGAAGAATCAAGGATAATGATTTCTAAGAAAGCTAATAGAATATGGGGACTTGTATTCAAGTCTGAGATTATTTAATGATTTGAATCCTTACTGTCCAGTTGCAAAATGGCATTTTTTTCTGATAGGGCACACAAAAATTTCCAGTTAAAATTGTGGATATCCCTGATACCAATGACAGATGCTTTTTTTCCATGTAGTTCCACGGGAATTAATGAAATCTAGGCAACCAGTGTAATAGAAAAGTGGCAATGCAGAGAAGAAATATTTTTATCTGAGATCAGCAACTAACTAGATGACCAGTCAGACACAATAACAGCAGAGAAAAATGGGTGTATGTTATGTTACTGAAAAGCCATTATGTTGAACGGCTTTTAATTGGCCTGTAAAAGTTGAATTGTCATAATAGCGAAGACCCGAATGAGCAAATTCTTTCCCTGGGAAAGAAACCACTTGGCCATCCTTGTGAGCTAGCCCTTTTCCCCACTGTAGTGCGATCTCAGAGTTGGTATATTTAGTAAGGGGATTATGGAGGGTGAAGCCCCCCAGTTTATGTTTAAAGTAGTGTGTAGTTTGTGGTAGGGCTAGGGATTTCTTTCCCAGGGAAAGAATTTGCTCATTCGGGTTTTCGCTATTATGAGAGTTCGACTTTTACGGGTCAAAGAAAAGCCATTTGATATGATGGCTTTTCAATAACGTAATATAAATCTGAGAAAAACAAGGTGACATTTAAAAAGCACTGAAACAAACAGCAAGAAACAGACAGAGTCAGATCAAGCAGCGAAGCTTTCCAATCTAATTCTTGTTAAAAAGTTTGATAGATTATGGGTTCATTCAAGATGTTTACATATGCATGGACTCATCTCAAGATAATTAAGAACTAGGACACAATTTAAGTTTGTTTTCAAGGACTGAATCTCTCCTTGCCTTTCATCACAAATTATCTTGAGATGAGGACCCCCCTGCAATGTCATTAATTGATATCTTAAATACTATACTTAATTTATTCTATTTTTTCTGAAAAGAAGCTTTACTTGTTTAATAACTATGGAGGTGTTCTTTAGAAGAGGCCCACCCTACACTGTGTTGAACAGAATAATCACTAAATTCTTGAAGCAGAACCTCTACTTGATCACTTATAATTTTAATCACTTCTAGGTCTTCCAATGTATCAAGATTTACCCCCAGATTCTCAAAAGCTTGCACGGAGTGCACGATCGGTGTAGGAGCTCAAGCAGGCAATATGTCTGCCGTGCGATCCAGGAACAGCCTGCAGGGGGCGTGTGCTCCTGCACTAATCCTACACAGACTAAGCCCTGGTATGCAAATCACCCCATTTGCAGATGAAAGCCATGCAAATGAGGTGATATTGCAATCCAGGAAGCTTGCAACAGTCCAAACAAGACTAGCTATCTGCAGAAATGTACTCGGTTAGTAGCCGAGTACATTTCTGCAGAATCCAAAACAGAGCTACGACAGCTCAAATTAAAAGCTGCATATCATGTAGTAAGCATGCCAATAGCCAAGTATAAGGCCATTGGCATTGCAAACATAAAAAAATACAAACATCAACTTTCTTATTTTTTTTTAGCCGATCTCGACTGTCTAAGCATAGGGCAGCAGCACGCAAAAGGGATAGGGGGGAAATAATAAAAAAAAAACATAAAATAAGCAGTCTAACTAAAATCACTATTTGTCATGCAAGTCAATGGCAGGTAGAAGACAACCTGGCCAGTGAGTAGTGGTTGCTAAGGGGAGAGGCTCAGTGTGAGACATGCAACTACGCATTAGCAGGGAATCCAATGCAAATGAGGGGAAGGATGGTGAATCCAAGTTTTCCTCAACATGTGAGTCAGGTCCCAACAGTGTAAGAGTAGGAATAGCTTGGTACAAGCCTAGGAGTTATGTGACATCATGGGGGTGTGTGTCAGGCATACTGTAAGTGGATTGGAGCCCTGTGGCTCAGGTTTGCTCCTAGCTTAGAACAGGTAAGCTGGGGTGTGTGTCTAAACTTGCTTAGCACTCTTTACAAAGCCTAAGCGGGTGTGCACACAGTGCACCGGGTTTTACAGGAAGAAAACAGAGGTTAAACCAGGAAATCGCAGCAGTGTGCAAATTTGAGCATTCTGTGCGGCAAGCACACGAACTTAAACAGGAAGGCAATGGGAAGGGTAAACAACAGTATGAAGGTAACCAAGGAGAGTTAGCTTAGTTGACAGGTGAAATGTATCAGAATCAGCCAGTTACACAGGCAGCAGACCTCTCCAGCCCAGAACACTACTATAAACTAAGCAAACACCTTCCCTACTGGTTTTTCCCACACTCTACACCACCGGTGTAAACAAGCGGGGAATTTTAACACTCACAACAGCAAAATGATAGGGGCTGGAATAGCTATCATACAACTTGTGGAAGAGGCTGAGGCTGGTGAGGAAGTGAATGCTGTCGACCAACCCACAGTGAGGAGATGGAGAAGAGTGTACAGACCCAGGGTAATCTACCTACATGAGCTGGAGACAGTGGAGCAGTATAGGGAAGACAGGGACCACCTACAGCAAAGTGTTGAGCTGTGCCGACCACGCCTGACACACAGAACTAACAGGGGGGAACCCACCCAGTGGATACCAAGGTATGTGTAGGCCTAAGAATACTAGCTACAAGTACCTTCCAATGGCCAACTGGGGATATGATGGGGATTTCACAGGCATCAGCATCCAGGGTACTCCAGCAGTTCCTGGATGCCATGTCAGCACATGTCAGTGAGCACATATATTTCCACAACACCCATGAGGCGTTGGCCAGCAATATGCAACTGTTCCACCAAACAGCAGAATACCCTGAGGTAGTGGGTGCTATAGACTGCATGCACATATCCATCAAAGCACCACCCGGTGAGTGAGGTAGAGTCTACATCAACCGCAAGGGCTTCCCCTCCATCAACTGCCAGGTTGTGTGCAATGCCCAGGGAATAATAATGAATGTGTGTGCTAGCTAACCTGGAAGCTATCATGATTCTCACATCTGGCATCTTACGCAGCTGTACCAGAGATTTGCCAATGGGGACATCTCTCATGGTCACCTAATGGGGGATGCTGGATATGGACTGGAGCCGTGGCTGATGACACCTATCAGAAATGCACACATACCCAAACAAGAACTCCATAATGAGGCATGCGCACAGTCCAGAATTGTAGTAGAGCATGTGTTTGGGATGCTCAAGTCACGGTTCCAGTGCCTGGATACATCTGGTGGAGCCTTGCAGTACTCACCAGCTACATGTACCCAAATTGTCCTTGTATGTACCATGCTACACAATATGATCCTGTGGAAACAGCTGCAGCAGGAACAGCACAGGGCAGGGCCACACAGCCCCCCACCTGCACAGGCACAGTGTGACTCGGAAAAGGAACAACCTGAGCCTTCTCCAGTAGGCAG
The DNA here is from genome assembly GCF_019279795.1 of Protopterus annectens. NCBI lineage: Eukaryota > Metazoa > Chordata > Ceratodontiformes > Protopteridae > Protopterus > Protopterus annectens. The sequence goes on from NC_056726.1 coordinate 911,561,643, forward strand.
ATGGAGGCGTGCCCAGTATGTCCTGGCCCTGGCAAAGAGACAATGTGTAGCACATACACTGACACAGGAGGGACCCAGGGAATAACACGTCTCTCTGACTCTCACATACAGAAAAAGGGATGCCAAACAGTACACTACCTGCGCCTAACATGTGTAGAGAGTTTACTATGTGCATCTGACATAGACAGCCCTGCAGCAACACCCTCAATACTGATACACCCACAAGGTCAGTGACTCACGCATGCCAGTCGGGGGGGGGTCACATACCCAACAACAGTCACAGCCAGCAGGACAGGTGTAGACAAACAAAAGCAAAGGCTGTGCTATGGCCTCTGAATGAGGCCTATGTGTAACACCCCCTCCCCGGCCTACACAGACAGACTGCAGCAGGTCAGGCAAGTGGGATGTCAGTTCTGAAGGGTAGGATGTCAGAAACTAATATGTACGTAATTAAAAGTTAAGATCTGTAGTACACTGTTATGCCTCTAGCCAGCACAATAGGTAAGGTTACAGACTGAAATGGAGTACCCAACATACTAGTACAGTACTAGCAAATGTGTACAATTGTCAGGTGTGCCCCTCCCTTCATCCGACACAGAAATTTAGTCACAGTCATGTGTGCTCCCCCCATCCTGTGAAGAAATGTAGAAATTGTCAGGTGTGCCCCCCATCCTACGTAGAAATACAGTAACAGCCAGGTGTGCCCCCCAATCCTGTGTAGAAATGTAGAAATAGTCAGGTGTGCCACCCCATCCTACATAGAAATATAGTAACCATCAGGTGTGACCCCCCCAATCCTGTGTAGAAATGTAGAACTAGTCAGGTATGCCCCCCCATCCTATGTAGAAATATAGTACAGTCAGGTGTGCCACCCCCCACAATCCTGTGTAGAAATGTAGAAGTAGTCAGGTGTCCCCCCCCATCCTATGCAGAAATGTAGTAACAGTCCATGCCAAATGATCGACAGATACCCTGCAGAGACAGCATGCTACCTGTAGGTGTACAACACAAAGGTCAGCACTGCAGTACAAACTACCTGGACTCGATTCACACATTCAATACAGACGGCCATATTGGGCATGCCCACACACAGAGTAATGAAGGCAATGTCAGTCAACAACATACTGAAAGGTCATACTGGGCATGCTCACACACTTAAACACATGAAGGCCATGTATGCAAACACCAGTGGACCAGACATATCTGGCAGCTGCAGATGTTAGTGCAGACACTCCTCAGTATGTACCACACATGCTTTGCACACACAGTGGATAGGAATACAGACATATATGTAAGGACAACACACTATAATTAGGCAAAGGTAGACATACATAGATGTGTGGAAGAGGGTGACTGTGACAAGGAGCCATCCGGGGCTCTCCCACCCAGCACACAGCCAAAGGCCACAACTACACGAGGGTCTGATGTCACACACTGCAGATGCTAGCCATCAGTATCTGTCAACATTACAGAATATGTGGTGCACGTGCCAGCTGTGCAACATGACTGTTCAAGGAAGTAGTCATCTAGCAGCTGTATACATGTACCAGGTTGTTCCCACATGTGACGTGTCAACCCCTAGATGAATGGGTTATGGCCCATGCACACACACTGCCCTTCCCATAGCCCCAGTATGACAAGCCTGCTGAGGTCATCTACTGTGAAATATACCTTTGGGAAAACTGTATTTCAGTAATCTCTGTGGCTCATCCCATAACTGTGTACTGTTGTAGTGTGATAAAATGGTTAGGTAGTAGTTCATTTCCCAGACATGACAACTGTGTGTGTCTGTCTGTTTGTGTAGAGAGCAATGCTTTTTAGGGTAGTCACACTCCCTACAATTCAAATGCTCATCTTTGGCAAGGCTGCTGATGTCATCCACCTAGAAATATACCTTTGGGTAGCTATAGTCCAATAATCTCCATAGTGAGTCCTGTAACTGTGGCTTGCGGTAGTGTGATAAATTTATTAGGTTGCTGTTCAAATCCCCGACATGGCAAGTGTGTCTGTCTGTGTAGAAAGCAATGCTTTTTAGGGTAGTCACACTCCCTACAATTCAAATGCTCATCTTTGGCAAGGCTGCTGATGTCATCCATCTAGAAATACACCTCTGGGAAATTGTAGCCGTGTAATCTCCATAGTGTGTCCTGTAACTGCGTACTGCTGCAGCGTGATAAGTTAGGTAGATAGCTATTCTAATCCCAGATATGGCAAGTGTTTGTATGTGTATCTGTTTGTGTAGAGAGCAATGCTTTTTAGGGTAGTCACATTCCCTACAATTCAAATGCTCATCTTTGGCAAGGCTGCTGATGTCATCCACCTAAAAATACACCTCTGGATAGCTGTAGTCTACTAATCTCTGTAGCGCGTCCTGTAACTGTGACCTGTTGTAGTATGAAAAATTAGATAGCTGTTCTAATTGCAGATATGGCAGGTGTTTGTGGATCTGTCTGTGTAGAGAGTGATGCTTTTAGGGTAGTCACATGCCCTACAATTCAAATGCTCATCTTTGGCAAGGCTGCTGATATCAACCACCTAAAATACACCTCTGGGAAACTCTAGTCCAGTAATCTCCATAACATGTCCTGTAACTGCGTACTGCTGTAATGTGATAAATTAGGTAAATAGCTGTCCTAATGCCAGGCATGGCAAGTGTTTGTGTGTGTGTTGGTCTGACTCTGTCTGTGGAGAGTGCAATGTTTTTTAGGGTAGTCACATTCCCTACAATTCAAATGCCCATCTTTGGCAAGGCTGCTGTCATCCACTTAGAAGTACACCTCTGGGAAGCTGTAGTCCTGTAATCTCTGTAGCGCATCCAAGGCTGCTGATGTCATCCACCTGGAAATATACCTCTGGGTAGATGTAATTCAGAAATCTCCATAGTGCGTATAATCCCAGACATGGTAAGTGTGTGTGTGTGTCTGTCTGACCCTGTCTAGAGAGCAATGCTTTTTAGGGTAGTCACACTCCCTACAATTCAAATGCTCATCTTTGGCAAGGCTGCTGATGTCATCTACCTAGAAATACACTTCTGGGAGGCTGTAGTCCAGTAATCTCTCTAACATGTCCTGTAACTGCGCACTGCTGTTGTGTGATAAATTAGATAAATACCTGCTCTAATCCCAAGCATGGCAGGTGTTTGTGTGTGTGTCTTTCTGACTCTGTCTGTGTATAGAGCAATGCTTTTTAGGGTAGTCACATTCCCTACAATTCAAATGCTCATCTTTGGCAAGGCTGCTGATGTGATCCACCTAGAAATACACCTCTGGGAAGCTGTAGTCTTGTAATCTCTGTAGCACATCTTGAAACTGTGTATACTGTAGTATGATAAATTAGATAGGTAATTGTTCTACTCTCAGACATGGCAAGTGTGTGTCTGTATAGAAAGCAATGTTTCATAAGGTAGTTACACTCCATACAATTTGTATGCTGCACTGTGGCAAGACTGCTGATGTCATCCACCTAGGAATACACCTTTTGGAAAAATGTAGCCCAGTAATCTCTGTTGCGTGTGCCAAAACTGCATACTGCTGTAGTGTGATATGGACCTCTGCTAGGGGTTCTATATCCATGCATGTTGGTTGTGATGTTTTGTGTGTGTTTTAATGTCTGTGTGGGGAGCAATGCATTTTAGGCTAGCCACACACAGTACATGTCCAATGGCCTACTTTGGCAGTCCTGCTGATGTCATCGAATGTGGAATACATCTTTGGGGAAGAAGGTCTTCAGTAATCCCGATGTTTTGTGTGTTTCAATGTCTGTGTGGGGAGCAATGCGCTTTAGGCTAGTCACATTCAGTACATGTCCAATGGCTTACTTTGGCAGTCCTGCTGATGTTATCCAGTGTGAAATACACCTTTGGGGAAGGAGGTTTCCAGTAATCCCTGTGGTGTGTCCTATCACAGCTCCATGCTGTAGTGTGATATAGACATCTGTTAGGGGTTCTGTACCCAAACATGTCGGTTGTAGATGTTTTGTATGGGGAGCAATGCTTTTTAGGCTAGTCACACTCAGTACATGTCCGATGGCCTACTTTGGCAGTCCTGCTGATGTCATCCAATGTGAAATACACCTTTGGGAAAAAGTACTCCAGTAATCTCTGCAGCATGTACTATAACTGTGTAGTGCTGTAATATAATAAACTAGTTAGGTAGGGGTTCAATTCCCAGACATGGCAGGTGTGTGTTTGTAACTTGTATCCTGTGTGGAGTGTGTGACACCTGGGCCCAAGGTGTGGTGGGTTTTGCAAATGTCTTTTATGGTGGCCCTATATCACAATGTCCACTGTACAGGGATAACAGATGTGAAATAGCCGAGAGGCTGGGGTGCAAATCCATAACCATACATGTGACATCACAGCCAGGCAATCACAGTTAGCAACCCCAGTATTACCCAGAGCACACTCTCAACCCATGTCACATACACATACACACACATGCCGAGGCAACAGCCAATATATGTGTGTAGTACACTGCATATTGGCATCTAATACTAACTATGGAGTGATTGTAGTGGCCTATAAAGAGCATGGCACCCTGTCCATCTGTCCAATAGGCACATACATGCAGACAGTGGACCTTCCCCATTGGACACCTGCAACACCTGTGGTGCCATTACATGTGACCCACAAAGGGCATACCATGCCTGAAAACATGCCCTGTATGGACAGATGCCACTGATGCCAGGGAATGCCATTATGCATGCTGCCAATGTAGGTGCAGGGTTAACCTGCTGTCTATTACCAGTTCCTGCCACAGGTGGTCAAAACTGGCACATCTGATGATAATCTGTGTATACAACATGGGCTCAACACCCCAGGTACAGTTCCACATGTCACTGTACATACATGTGGAAGCTGTGCACATTCCAGACACTGTCCATGTCATGGACTAGGAAACACATACATGGCAAGTGATGCACAGCATTGACCACATGCAATAGCCACCCAGGTGACTGGATGGTAGATACAATACCCACCTATGTGGGCAAATGCAGAAACCACAGGCCAGAGCTACAATGCAGACCATTGTCATGAGGCCTGATGCCAAGGTATACCCATCACTTAGCCTTGTATAGCCATCTGGCACAATCGACTACCACATACCCGTGCAGAAATGCACTCATGCATGTCAGTACTGGCAATCTGTGTGTTCATGTGTGTGTTGTATGATGTGTATGATCACATCCACACTCACTACAACTCCCAGTGGCATACTGAAGCATGCTGTCTGATGTCAGACACCTCCCCATACCATTTGCTCATATAACCTCCGTATGACCCGTGTGGTGCATGTGATACCTGCACAGTAATGTGTTATGGCAATCTCACTAGGGATGAGCTGTATTCCTGGCCCTGCCAAGTGTGTCAATGTGTGTGCATTCCTGTGAGAGTGTGGCTGTGTTGATGCTGGCACCTGTTCATGTGGATAGGCACGTGTACATCACCTACCATATAGCTAACATATCCCTGTTGCGGATGTCACTCACCATCACATATATGTTCTGCAGACTCCACAACAGGTAACCTATGTGGAGCATCCAACAACTGCATAGGACTGTGATAGCACTATATAGTCATAAGGGTTTTGATAGCCTGTGCTGGTAGATGTGTGACACAAACATGCTTAGGTTTTACTCTCTCACCCCTCCTTGACTTGATGCCTGTGTCTGCCTCTCTCACTCCCTCACTGATGGATGTGGAGACCTATACCTGCTTTTCTTAGGCAGCAGCATGTGTATTTTAGCTAATGCTCATGATCAGCTGATGGCCTCTGCATGAATTGCAGCCCCCCCCCACCTGATTACATGTGGAACAGCTGTGGTAACAGTCCCATAACCAATTGCATGGAAACACACCCCAATATCTAGGAACATAATGTTTGTGTTTGTCCTTTTCATTCACTGTGAGCAGGAATTCATTCTGTTGTTTGGCAAACAGCATCTCAGATGGAGTGGGGATTTACCTCTGACAACATACACTGTGGAAACAGGCCAATACACAGGAGGCCTGATCTGACTACAGACTGTAAGTGCTGCTATACTGCTTTCGGAGAAATAGGTTCATAGGTTCATTGGTAGGTACTAAGCTATCTGCCCGAAGGCATTTATAAGCCAAGCCATAATTGTGTTGGCTTTCACCAACCCCTTAGATTAGTTCCCTCTGCCTCTGTCCAACACAGCCATTGAAGTGATCCTTGTGGTAAACTTTCTATTTCACATCCACTTGACAAGGTTTCTGTTGAAGAGTGTTAGTGAGGAGCTCTGCCTAATGTAGATTGGAATCTTGTTCCAGAGCATGGGCGGTCTCTGGGACAGGAATCTATCCCTCCAGCACATCCTATTTATTGTTGTGGTGAGGTTTAGATCCCTAGAGCGTGTGGCTTGAGGGAATATGGTTTTCTTTAGTTGGAGCATGTCCATCAATTCCGGGCTGGATATGGCCTTGTATGTCAGGCATAGATCACCTCTGAGTAGGTGGTATGCAACTGAGTACAGCTGGAGCTTCTTCATAGGAGCTGCATAGGGCATCTGTTTGAGGCCAGTGATCCTCTTGGTGAGGTATTTCTGTAGTCTTTCCAGCTGTTGCAGGTGTCTTGTAAGGTATATCCCAAATGGGGCGTTGTACTCTATGATGGGACTGATGAGTGATGCATACAGGAGCACAATGACCTCTTTTGATCTGAATGCAAACCCTTCTGTGATTAGGTGGGCCACATAGAAAGATTTTATAACCTTGTTGGCAATGTGATTATCAAAGGAGAGATTACTATCTATTTAGGTGCCCAGATCCCTTATTATGTCTTCCGTATTTAGGGGGCTACCACCTATGTGGTAGTTTGTGGGTACTTTGTTTTTAACAAAGGGGATGACTATGCAATTTTTGGAATTTAGCTTGAGGCCATGGTTTTGACACCAGGAATCTGTCTCAGTGAGACTCTTTTGGAGAATGTCTGTGTCAGCCAGAGAGTCAATTATAGCCCCTAGTTTGCAGTTGTCTGTGAACTTGGTCAGCCATAGACCTCCTGTGCTTGCCTGTACCTCTGAGAAGTATATGCTGAACAGGAGGGGTCCTAGGACTGAGCTCTGGGAAATGCCACTTGTAACCAGTTAAGAGTCAGACCTAGCTCCCACAACTCTTACCATGTGGATTCTGTCCATGAGCCAGTTGGCAGCTCATCTCATAACATAGGGGTTTATGTTTAGGCTGGTGAGCTTGTCTATAATACCAGAATGGGGAATGGTGTCAATGGCATTTGTGAGATCTAGGTAGGCTGTGTGGACCACCTTTCCCTCATCTATAACCTTGGTAACTGTCTCATAGAAGTCCACTAGGTTTGGGAGGCATGATCTGCCCTTAACAAAGCCAAACTAGGTAGGGTCCAGTGTTTAGAGGTCCCCAATGTCTCTGTTAATGAGATCCATGACGATGTGCTCCATAGCCTTGCAGACCAAGCTAGTCAGGCTTATAGGGTGATAGTTCCTGGGGTCTTTTGTGTCTCCACCTTTGTGGACCAGAATACCCATTGCTGTGCGCCACTCTATGGGTACATAGCCTGTGGAGAGGCTGAGTTTGAACAGTGTGTTTAGGTGAGGGGTTAGTTCATCTTTGAGCTCATGTAGGACACAGCCTGGGATACCATCTGGTCCCATTGATGCTGTGTTTTTGGCTTTGGAGATGGCTGTTTTAACCTAAGTGTCTGTGATTTTAGGGACACTACATTCTTCTGGTATGGTTATGGGCCCTTTTGGGGGTGAAGTTTGTACTGATCCTGTCTGCCAGGATGTTGGTGATATCAGTCGGTTCAGTGTATTTTGTGCTATTCTGAACATACTCCAAGCAGACCTGAGAAATGCCATTTAGATTCTTGACATAGCTAAAGAATGCCTTGTGGTTATCTTTGGAGTCCTTGGCAATTTCTCTTTCGAAGCTCGCCTTGGATGATTTTATGAGGGATCATAGTTTCTTGCTGATTCTGATCAGTGATGTCTTACCTTCTTGGGATTTTACTCTTTTCTGTACTAGTTTCCTCCTTCTATTGTATACATCATTTATGGCAGGGGTCAACCAGACTGGTTTCCTTTTCTTGGAGGAGTGAGTCTTGGCTTTGCTTGGGATAGCACAATCCATGCATTCTTATAGGTGCCCATAGAGTGCATTAATTAAGGATTTTGCAGCTTCGGCAGCATTATCCTTTAGCATGGGGGTTTGAAACTTTCCAACTCAGTCTTAAGTAACATGAAGTTTGCTTTTGAAAAGTTTTTCACAGTGGTTTCTTTGATCGGGGGTGGGGGCGGAATGTGGATATCCAGAGTGATTAGTTTATGGTCAGATCTAACCAGCGAGGGGTTGACCTCCGGTGTGGAACATGGTCGCCCATGTTGGTGATGACCAGGTCCAATATGTTGTCACCTCTGGTGGGGGTGTTGACCAATTGTTCCAGGGCATTTGAGTTTATAAATTCTAGGAAATTTTGGGCAAGGGAGTTAGTAGTAGAGTAGTTCTCCCAGTTAATGTTTGGGTAATTGAAATCCCCCAGTATCAGGGTGTTTGGTAGGACCTTTATGTTTCCCAGTGTTTCCAGAAATGTGGAATAGGGGTCTTGGGACATGGTGGGTGATATGTAGCAAGCTACAATTTGAATTGCAGTTTTGCCCGTTATTAGTTACATGTGGATGATCTCTGAAGCATCATGCTGTACCACTAACCTAGAGGTGTGGGTATCCTTGAAGAATATGAATACTCCCCCACCTTTTGTATTTCGGTCCAGGTTCTGTGGCCGAAATATATGGTATGAGTTGTAGCCTGGTAGTGCTGGGGTGCTCTCTGCAGCCTTAAACCAGGTTTCTGTTACTGCACATATATCGATTTTCTCCATACTGAGGAGTGCCTCGAGTGCGTGCATTTTGAGGTTCAGACTTCTAGCATTGAGAAGCATTACCCTCAGTTTTTTGTTACTTGTGCCTAAAAAAGGCACTATGGGGTGGCAAGAGCCTTGGCCAGTATTCAAGAGTCTAAGGGTGACAGGTGCAAGCTGTCTCTAGCAAAGCAGTGTGGCTTGTCGAGCATGTCATCCCAGGCTGACAGACACTGGATCCCCTTTGAATGACACCAGGATCTTAGCCAATTGTTGAAATTGATATTTTATTCTTTATACCGCGGTGTCATTCTTGGTGAGGGTAGGACGCTACTCAAGGTCAGGGTCGTACCGGCCTGGGCTACGTGATCAGAGAGCTTTTCCATGTCTCTTTTCATGTAGTCCAGGGAGGTATGGCTCAGGTCATTCACACCAACATGGACAATGACAGAGTCATATTTGTACTTGTTCTGGAGTGACCTGAGTGCTTGTGTTATGTGGCGGATCCCGACACCTGACAGGCAGCTAACAGTAACCTTCTCCTTGTTCAGCCTAGTGAGTGAGACATCAGTGTGCCTGACTATATAGTCACCTATTACTAGTGTGCTGGGTATGTTATTTTGCCTTAAGGGCTGTGATTGCATGGCATACTGGTTTTGTGAAGTATGTGTTTCATGGTTTGTGTTGTGGGGTAGAGGTTGCTTGGGTGTCTGCTTTGGAGGTCTCTGTTGCTTTTGCAGATTTTTATTTAGAGCCCCAGAGTAGGTTTTCAAGTATTTATGTCTGTTTTTTGCCAGTGCTGGTTTCATAGGTCTATGCGAGACTGGTGGTGTGATGCAAGTAGTTCCTTTCTCCTCTATACTGTCTGGCCCAGTCTTGGGTTGAGAGAGCTTTGCCTCCAGTTTGGCTGTATAATTGCATCTCTCACATGTATTAGTGTTTGGTGGTAGGAGGAAAGGGTTGTCTGTGTACATGAGGCAGTTACAACACTGCCTCAAAATGCCCAGATTCACTAGTTGGAACAGAGTACACCTGAAACTGCCCTTTGAACATGCTTGGATAGGTTAGTGAACTGTTTTACTGATTGGCTTGTAAGGTCGAATAGAGAGCCTTGTCCTTCTATACAGTATAGGGGGGGGGGGTCTAGTGCTAAGGTTTATTAGTGCTTGCTATGAGTTTTGAGCATGTGCCGGGCTGAGAAGTGAATAGTTTGAGTGCTTAAGTTATAAGTTTGTCTAGTTCCAAGAGAAAATTTGAAGAGTAGACTTTGTGAAGCCAGGAATAGTTATAACCTAGCTAACCAGCATTGCCCAGCAAGCAAAACCAAACAAATGCGGGTTTTATAGCAGGGAAATTAAAGAGATAGAAACTAGCCCAAAATGGCCAATAAACTACTAATTTCTAGGCAGAAACCACTCCTCCAGGGACGGATCGGCTGCTTAAAGCTCCCCTCTCTCATAGGTGAACAGAAAAACTTCTTTCTATCCAAGTAAGATATGGGCAAACACAGAAACTTGTAACACAACCCTGAATTCAGCACTAACCTGAAAACTGGACTATACTAGCTTAGAAAGGTGGGAAAACAAGTATATATATATATATATATATATATATATATATATATATATATATATATATATGTATGTATATATGGGTTCACTTTATAATCTCAAAATTCTGAAATACCGAATTTCAGAATATCGAGCTCATAATGCCGAAACACCACAATACTGAATGCCCATAATCGCGAAATTCAAAATCCCGGCACTCACATACACACAACTTCCCCTCACACACAAACAAAACTAACCTGCACCCCCCCTACTTATATATTCTTACTACAAGACCGCACAATCACACACATAAAGGCAACTCACACCCACACATTTCACAGCTCCTTGCACACACACATCACAAACACACACTAACATACACTATAGCACATAACCTACACACTCATACAAACTTACCTGCACTTACATCCATTCATACACTGCAACACCAGAAGCTCTGAACTTCGGGATTTTGAATTTCGCACTTCTGGTGTTTCGCGATTCTGAGCATTCGGTATTATAATCTCGGTACTCTGAAATTCGGTATTTCAGAATTTTGAGATTATAAAGTGAACTATATATATATATATATATATATATATATATATATATATATATATATACACATATTTTGTTTTTTTTAGAAAATAAAGCAGATACAATCAAAAAAACACTTTAAATGCACAGACATGGCTATCACACTTGATTGTGTATCCTACAACAGTTAAACAGGTAATTTAAACACAAAAATAAGTAAAATAACAGGGTGTGTGTGGATATGGCTGTCCTACATGTATGGATACCTCCCATGTCAGTTGTATGTTTATGAGGACTCCCCATCTGTAGGGTCATCTGCAGACTGGGCAGTCTGTGGTGCCTTTGGTGTCATGTGGTATCCACAGAACATGTATCTGTGAACTGCAGAAGGTAGTGTGAGGATTGCAGTCTGTAGATGGTGAAAGCCATGACAGCTACAGACTTCATATCCCTCATAGGATATATGTTGCAACAAACCCTGTTACAATAGTAAATGTATGATGTTATCACAGCAATGTGTCAATATTGGCCCTGTGTATCTGCTTCCAGCCACAACTCAGTCAACCTTTGTACATATGTCATGCATTAAGAGGTGCTTATGTGCTGTACACCATAATTAGTGTCATCATATCTGATAACAAGCCAGTGAGATAGACTGCTACACATATTATGTACAGTAGGGGTTATATTTGATGACATAACCTGGACATACTGTTGTTGTTTGTACAGTACTGAGGTCTGTGTACTTATGGTGAATGTTGAGAGTGTGTGTATTGTTAATATGTACCTTCACCTGTGTACAGACTGTGGTAGTTGTCATCGTCCTAGGTCCCGTCCTATCTGATGTTACATGCTGCTCCACTGTATGTTACCATATTGGCTTACATGTTTGTAGGGCCATACACACACATGTCCTATATCACAGTCAGCCATCAGACCAAACTGTGTAGCAGCCCAGTATATGTAGGGTCAGTGTGTGAGTGGCACATATGAGGATGGTGTCGAACAGATAGTCCGTATACTGTAATATCATGCTAACTTGCCAGATGTGGCTGTGGCTGTGTTCTCATTATTTGTAGTTATGCTCTTTCACACAGGTGTATCTTACCCTGTGCTGTGACATGCCTGTACAGCCTGCTATATATGCAAGTACATGTGCATTCCCCAATAGGAGATGTAGCACAGTGTTGAACCAGTCTGCCTATAGCCTGCACAGTGCATTGTCACATGCCTAGCAGCTTAGTGTACTTACCCAGTGTGATGTCATGTGCAGACACTTGCCGGATGTACTGCTGCCGGGCCTCCCTTAACAGTCATGTATGTCAGACAGAGCAGTGGGATGTTGTACAGATGTATGTCAATATCTAGTGGTAGTATGTGGCCATGGCACCCCTGTACCAGCGGTTATTATGTGTCAGGCCAGACAGGGGTGTGTGAATGCATAACCTATGGTGGCATATGTATTATATATAAAAAACACCAGTCGTTATGTGTTATACCCATCTACATGGCTATTAACATCCATATTGTCAGGCATGGTACACATGTTTTGCACTAAGGGGTTTTGTGTATACCTCTGGACTGTACAGACTGTGTCAGAATTTCCACAAATATTGGCTAATATCTCTGCTGCAGTCAACAGGGGCAGTACGTGCTAGCAGTGGTACTTTACTATAATGTCCTTAGGATGTCTGTCAGTAGCCAATTGCACGCATGTGGAAAGCAGATGTGACCTCCCACACACACCATGTCTGTGAAGACAATCCCAATTACAGTAGCAATATTATATATAACTGTAATAGTACAGAAATAAAGGGTTATCATTTCTGCAAACCTGTGGGTGTTTTATTTGTCTTATGACCTCTTAGTGGGTATATGGTGCAGGCAATGATTGTCATTTGTATGGGTGACCCATACAGTATCCAGGTGTTCAGGTGTGAACTCTAGGCATAGTGGCTGATCCATATTTTGTGCACCATCTACATATGTATCTTACTGTACATATATCTGTGTGTGTATGTGTAGTCACATGTATATATATATCTATATATACATGGATATATATATATATATATATATATATATATATATATATATATATATATATATATATATATATCTGTATGTATGTGTCTGTGTATGTGTATCCTGGGGATGTTGATAGCTTCCACATTTTACATTTTCTATGGGAGCCAAACTGTACTGCATGATTTCTTACCAATACCAGCCTGACATCATACAGGTGGGATGTAGTACTGTTAACCCCTTGTGCCCATGTCATATAAGGTCCTGGTTATGGGATCTGCAACACTTGGTAGTGTATTGCAAGGTGGATGTGTTTGGCTGTGGGGGGGATATGCCTATTCTTACAAGACGTATATTGTTTGGGGCCTCTCAAACCCATTAACGGTGCATGTGGACATATTTGTTTTTGTTAATCTACCTTTGCTATCTACAGATGTATGGCCACATATACCTATATATATATATATATATATATATATATATATATATATATATATATATATATATATATCTGCTTACCTATATATGACTATGTTCGAATATACCTATACAGATATATATCTGCATACATATATGTACCTTGCTGTGTATATGTAGACATATAGTTGTAGACATATATATGTGTCGATTTAGGCATTTGCATGTACATATGTTCATATATATTTATATATATATATATATATATATATATATATATATGTATATATATATGTATATTTCTAAATATACATATATATATATATATATATATATATATATATATATATATATATATATATCGACATATATAAATATGTTGTATCTGTTTAGATATTAATATATTTGCACACACACATACATCTAGATGTTGGTATACATTCTCTGTACTGTTGCATGACTGGGCTGGATGATATGTTTCTGAAAACATCAAATTTTTGTATATCTGGCATGACTTAGTGGTAAATCACTTTGTCTATGGTGTGCAAAGTTCTGAGTTCAAGCATTGCAGAGGCTGTTAAATTTGTTGCTGGGCAGAACACAGGCTGTTGGATACAGAGGCACTTTAAAGCAGCTGTAAGCGGGTTTGTCTGGAGCTCAGCACAGCTAGCTACAGGTTACAGTTTCTTATACTCTGTTAGCTTCTGAATTGCTTAACCTGTGTAGGCAGTGCTTACCCCCATGCAAACAGGCTTAAGCCTGCTTACTGCTGCTTAAAAGTGCTTACCCCTGCTTACCCCTGCACTAATTTCTTTAAAAGAAAAGAAAAAAGGGTTGATAGGAAAGTGGTGAAAAAAGGGGCACAAAGAGGGAAAGACAGTAGGGAAAACAGCCAGGGATGTGCAGGAAGGGTGTAGGAAAGGTCAATAGCTTCCCAATTCTTCTACAGCACCAGCTGTGCATATACATGGAATTTGGAGGTAGATTTGGACACTCAAACCCCTAGGTGGAGGTGAGGACAACAATAATTTGTTGTGATGCCAATTAGACCATATTATTTGTGTTCAGTGGACATGTGTGTGAAATTGACAGCTATGTATAGTGTGATTTTTTTTTGTGGGAACAGATTTTATTCTGGTGAGAGTGGTATGTTGGGGAGGGGTAGTAGGTATATTTGGGGAGGTAGTTTGTGTAGGTTAACAGACAAGGCAAACAAGATGCATACAGGGGCAGTATATGACACATATGGGGGTAAACACCTTGGACGGGGAGGGGTGTTTGGAATTCGCAAGCCCATTAGCCTCCAAATGGAAACAGTGGGACTGAGGTCCCCACCCATGGGCAGTCAGCACTGCACCTTCACAGCTCCACAGGTGGCTGCACTGGGGGCTGTGTAGGAGAGGCTAGGCTCACCCTCTAATTGCACCATGCATCCCTCAAGCTGGAATAGCTGGTCATGAATCTCCCTGTCGAGCTACCTATGCATCACGGGCTGGACCTGAAGGCGAGTGACAGGTACCTCTCCACCCCCACTCCTAGGGGGGGGGCCGAGCCTCATCCCCTGAAGCAGTTTCACCTGAAGGTGGTGCAGGGCCAAAGGAGGAAGAGGTCCCAGGCTGCCCCAGATGTGCTGGTGCCCGGTGCCATGGCCAGATGAGGTGGGACAGGTGGGTCTGCTGGGACCTGCCTTCCCATATGAACTATGGTGTTGCCGTTTTAGGACAGATATCGGTTAGTAATAGTCAACAGCATTCAGGATTAGTTATAACAGCATGCATAGGTATTCCCATTAACCCAAGACACCAGATTTACAACAGTTGCAGGTGAGCAGAACACATGCATATATGGGACAACAGTGGCCATTGTAACAGCATGCAGGTTTCAATGATTTCAACAGGCCACCAATATGGGAGTATATTAACATGGCACATGCATAGAACCAAATGTGAATATTTATAAACCAATAGGACATATGTCCCAACAAAAGATTGGAGTGTACATGTATCCATTTAGGTGTGTAATTAGGTTATTGCTGCAAATATGGTGGGATTGAGAGAGAGAGGTCAATTAACATCTAATATATCCCTGTAGTTTTCACAACTTTCTTAGTCACTGCAGTGATCTGTCCCTTACATGTATTATTACACTACCCAATGGCGTTACTTTGTACAATGGTATATTTGTAGATTAGTATATATGTGGACTGTGTCTTACATATAGTCTACACCTCTTATCTGTTATAGCTGTTGAGAAAATATTTTTAACACTACCTGACAAATTCTACACATACTCCCAGATTCCATGCTTGTAGACAAGTATATGAGTGAACTGTGTTGTAACTACAGTCTACACCTCTTACCTGTTATAGCTGTGGAGAAATATTTGTTAACACTACCTGATGAATGCTACACATACTCCCAGATTCCATGTTGATGTTATACACATACCTAACAATCCATTATTGCACACACTCTGGTCAAGGATTGACAGGATGCAGGTGTTAATGTGACATATTTTGGAATAGCTGTCATACACTTTGTGTGAGATGCTACAATGACAGGTTTGCTTTCATATACATTCTCTTTTTATGTTCAGGTCTCACTATCCATTTTATGTCAGTATAAGCTGCATACATGTCTTGGATCATCTCACTGATTTGACAGGGGAACAGGTTACCAGGCAACAGATATGGGCCATTTATCTGGACATGCTGGATAGATCAGAACATTTGAGGGGTATGACTATGCATACAGCTTACTACCTGATCATTCTGCTACAGTCTGTACAGTTGTTGGGTCTAATTATGCATACAGCATTCTATCTAAACATTTTCACAAACTCTGTACAGTTGTGGGTTATGATTATGCATACAACTTACTACCACTCCCGGGATTCAAACCCCTGATTTGTGTGATAAAAATATTACAGTGGACATCACAGTACACTGCACTATCAGGGAATTGGTGTGAAGCATTCCAATGGTTTCTAAGTCTCCCTCAATTGTTCTATATGACTGACCTCTTGGGACTTCCAGCATTGTTATACTGAACTTCCTACACATTTTAATTGCAGTCAACAGTGTGGGTAACACTGCTTAATACAACAGTACTACTTATGAGAGGGTAGCCTAATGGTTAAGGTGTTTGCTTTACAAACACAAGGTGCAGGGTATAAGTCTCATAAGGGATAATTGGCTAGGCTTAAAATGGCTTGCAAGGGTAGTTAGCCTAGTACTAATTTATAAACCTATGAACACTACAACAACATATGACACCAGAATGTACACAAGCACTCCAGGGGTTATACTTTTATTTACAAGATATTACACCTTTATTTACACACAACCTATATGACAGTCTTCCTGCCATATTGTTTGGTTTATTAAGTACATCTCATACACAATACA
Organism: Protopterus annectens; assembly: GCF_019279795.1. Taxonomy (NCBI): domain Eukaryota; kingdom Metazoa; phylum Chordata; order Ceratodontiformes; family Protopteridae; genus Protopterus; species Protopterus annectens. The sequence continues at coordinate 911,578,436 of NC_056726.1, forward strand.
TTTTTATACTGGTACAACACTTTCTAGAACTGTTTTATTTTTTTCCTATGACAGTACATGCAAGATTATTACTAACCTGCCTCGCAAATCAGCCTTTGCAGCCTAGTAGCATGGGCTTGCTGGTTTGCAGCCCGCTCATCTGCAGCTGTCAGAAAAATACAGTGATATTTAGCCATTACCTATCCATAGTGTACAAAAGCTAGGCAATCATTATCTATGTAGTAGAATGGGTACTTAGTGCTGGGGCATCAGCCATCTGCCTTGATTCTTTGATCCATTGCTCCAAGAGATCACCCTTCCACTGCTTCAGGTCAGCATGGTAATGCCTGACCTGCTCTCCAGTCTGGGGGATACCAGTGGCTCTGGTGAGGTCATGGGCGAGACTTTCCCAGGCCTCCACTTTATACTGAGAGCCCTAGTACTGGCCCTGCAGTAGTGTTTCCTCATGGTGTTTTACCAGGAGCCATACCATGAATCTGGACTCCTGCCTGCCCCAGCACTGCAGTCTAAATCGAGTGCCTTCATCAATGCCAGACATTCTGCCTACAGTAGGGAGCTGCAACCAGTTATGGGAATTATTGGCACCTGTGGGGTTTAAATATGCCTAATTTCCCACAAGTTTTCATGATTGGACTGTTTTGAAAAGCCTAAGCTATGGGCACACCTAATGTTGGCATTGCTTAAAGGGGTATACCACTGGGCAGATTGAGTTACCCGGCCTACACATTGCTTATACCACGTAAGCTGAGCTGTGCAATGCTTAACATTGCTTAATATTTAATTAGCATTATATTTTCCTTTTGACATTGATTTATTATTTGTTACATTTTATATCTGTGTCTGGTATCTGTGATTCATGTGTACGTACACTGTATGGGGTCATGGGGACTTCAACACTTTATTACAATAACACCTCACATCTGGGCTTACTGCAGTACTCCAGTTCACATATGGTATGTTATGTACCAGGTTATAGATCACACTGTACATGGATTCATTTCACATGTTTGTTAGAGATTATGAATATAAGGCTGAAATTAATTCTGACATGTTTGTTAGAGATTATGAATATGAGGCTGAAATTAATTCTGTTGTAAAAATGCTGAAAGATAAAGCATAGAATAAAAAGTTTGCTTGAATATATGTATACAGTTTATCAATGTAAAATGGGCATTCATACTATATGTATCTTCACTGCATCAGAAAAAGTCTAGCAAAGCAATATTGGAAAGCAAGTATCACATGCTTTTCTCATGTTTGCAGAACAAATATCTACGAGATGTTTTTTCAATAGGAACGGAACAGATGTTTCTTTTCATGCTTCTGTTATTCTGATTGCATGCATTTGCACATTTTCACATCAGCAGAACTGCTGACAGGACAATAGAAAAGTCTAAAAACAGACATTATGTGACTTCCCACAAGGCCAAAAAAAGATACCAAGAGGCAATAACATCTATGTGCATGACTAGCACTCTAGATAACAATTGTAGTAGTTCAGTTATGAGAAAGAGGGAGAGAGAGAGAGAGAGAGAGACATATTATGTAGAAGTCATCATTCATATCTGTAATGAAGGAAAGCTTTGCAAATATATGCTTCAAACTGACAGAAAGAGTATGTGTTGTTTGTTATAAAAATAAGTTATCTGTAACTGTGCTTATAGTTGCAAAATATATTTCTTTATCAGTGTGCAATTTGAAAGGCTTGGTGCTTTAAACAGACTACAGATGGAGTCATGCAAATGTCTGTGTCTCTGATTCAGCAGTAAACAGCACAGCAAAACTGTGTGTCTTAAGAAGACTTTGGATCCAGCATAGCATAGAAGCAGCGAGCAAATTAAAATAAAATTTTCAGTGTTGACCCTAACGAACATTCCTAGCCTGTATCCAAAAACAGGGGGCGTGAGTGGGTAATGCCTTGTATAAGATCACTTCTGTAAAAGCACAGTAACTAACATTTATGTGAAGTACTTCAGATTTCTACAGTTTTCTACAGTTTTCAGCAATAATAAAGTTTATTAGATGTCTAAATCCGGAGTAAGACTGTAGTGCACGAAGGTGAGCAGTGCCATAAATTCTCAAAAAAAAGGTACTATACAAAGTTGTAAGACTGAAACTGACAGTTTTGCTGTACCAACTTCACAAGTGACTACAGAGACTTTTCAACCATCTACAGTAAAGCAGCTTGGCCATCTGCCTCTCTGGTAAGAAAATGTTTCTGTGTTACATACAGTATGAACGCCATAGAGGTAATAATAATAATAACAGAATGAAATGTATATACAGCGTATTAGCAAATGTAAAACCTTATTAGGGCAGGTTAATAGTAAGGCATTATGCAAATGGATTGCAAGTTAATAGTAAGGCATTATGCAAACCTATTTACAATATCTGACTGGTATCTGAAATGAAATCATGTGTGGTATAAAAAAATGTTTATTGTGTGTAGAATGTCATAAAAATACAGTGCATGCCATTATCCAAAGGTTAGACTGTACAGACACAAATTTTAATGGTAAAGAACCAAGAAAGGTTAATATGCTGACATTATATTCAAATGTTAGACAGTTATGTTCTGTCACCAGATGTAAAACGTTTATTTCAGAATTGTAGCAACAGTCAAATCAGATACTGACAGAACCTCTAGTACATTTTGTTACAAAAGAATGTAATAAACTTCTAAAAGACATACACAATGAGTTCAGGATGCTTAGACAAGTTATACATACATCTTTTCAAAAGTACATAGGAGTTTTAGATTCAGCAGAACAGGTTACTGAAAAATATTAGAAAGACCATGCAACATTACAGGAAACTCTTAAACAGCAGTTACAAGATAAAACAAATAAATTAGCTGAACTGACAGAGACTGAGAGCAGGAAACTACAGCTAATCTGTACAAAAGAAATATATTTTAAAATATGTTTGTGTTTTGAAAATGGTTAAATATACATGGTAGGATGGTAGGATCTGATGTCTGGACAAATCATTCTCAAATGTTTAACACTTCCATTCAGTTAAAGCAATGCATTTATCAGTAGTACAGTAAACTAGATCATATAACTGCTATTCTAATAGCATAGTCAAAAGGTACACAACAGTTTTAGTGTATAAAAATCAAATGAAAATAGTTAATAACAGTAAATATTTAAAGTCAAAAGACTGACATGCATGTATTTTCTTTTTATCTGAAGTGCAATGCACAAGAATAAAAGGCAGACAACAGCAAATATAAATAATGTAAATATAAATGTGTTAGTTAAGCTAATATCTATTTTGTTTTTTGCATTTTTATAATTGTATAGTAACACCACACCAAAGAGTTAAAATTCTAAATTTTAAAAAGAAATAAAATCACAGATGGTATTAGTCAAACGGTTTTTGGAAAATTAATGGCAGGACAGTTAAATAAATAAAAAATACTGAAATCCATGTAAGCTAATTGTAAAATAATGTCTATTTATGTAGTATAAATGCATAGTTATGCAAATCACAAATACTTATTATTAAAGGAAAATGCTAAAAGGGTTAACTGAAATGTGAGCTCAGACCTTCCTAGACTAGATGAATAGTTACAGGAAATGTTGGAAAGATAAGACTGATTGACAGACAAGTAGCTTGGGTTTTTCTAAAGCATTATTGTTATTAAAACATAATTGTTAAAATATTTACAGGCAACACTATTTGGTAATTGTAACAAAACATCACAATTGTGCAACCATGCCCTTAATAATCAGTTTGCAAATAAATGTTAAAAGTAAAAAACTTAGTTGCATCACGTATAGCCAGCAAATGGGCCATAATATACATACAGTCCAAATCAATTATGCAGAAGGGTATAAATACCTACTAGTGGTCATAATTAGCAAAAGCTTTATAAAAATGATCAAATCAGACAAAGGTCCATAGTTTGTTAACCTAATAAAGCAAATAAACAACACTGCAATGCTGCAGGGGAAGGGGCACTTTCTCAGTACTGCACAAGGGACTGAAATTGAGCTAAAGGAAGAAATAATATTTCATTCCTTCTTGACAATACTATTTTAGGGGGAAGGAAAAAACAGGTATTAGTGCATAAGAAGCACTGGTAAACAAATTAAATCTGAAAGTCCAAGATATTTTATGATAGTTATTATTGTATTGTTTAGTATTAAATTGTATTTACAACCTGTAAAACTGTAAAGCTATACAAGAGATGGTTTATAAAACAAGAGATGGCTTAAAATTGCTTTATTACAGCTATACAAGAGAGAGAGTAAAGATGTAGAAAAATGAACAAAAATGGTCACTATTTTTAATATATTTTTGACAAGACAATGTTGGTATGCAAAAAGCATAGTTGCCTCTGGTGGCAATTCCACCAGATACTTCTAAAGAGACAAAATAATTTTCCAAGACTTTGCTTGATATTAATGTTACTAAATTTGTAAGATTTGACTAAGTGTACTTTATAGTCTTTGTATGTACAAATACAGTACAAAGGAAATTAATGGCTAGCAATGAATATGTGTGAAAAAAAATGTTTAAAAAAATGGGTCCAGGATAGCTACTAGATTGAAATGCATGAATAGCAAACCATCTGTGTAAATACATACTATACAGAATACATTTTAATAAGTTCAAAAGTAATTTGTCAAGTTGTAATATTATCACTGGTTTCAAGTTGCAGTTTTATCATTGGTTTTTGGACCATCATTTTATCAGTAAAATAGTATTGGTTACCCCAGATAGAGAAAAAAATTATATTAAAATATTGCGTATTTCACTGTCAATTAAGGTTTGTGGGCAGTTCAAAAATATAACCACAAGTTATGGTTAAAATTACATTGAAACTGTATATTTTCAGCAGTGTATAAATGCTTGCAGTAGCACACAGTTCTCGTCTTTTATAGATATTAATCTATTTCTAATCTTTTGATATAAAATTATTAATAAAAGTAAAGAGTTAATTAACAGTTGCAAAGAGTAAATGGAACATTTCTAAGTCATAAATTAAATTCTGTGATTGTAAAAGAATAAATTAATCAAGTTAAAAAAATAAAACTAAAGCAGACTCAGCTCATAACTAATAAAAATATTTTCACAAAATGGTCTGCAGAAAAAGTTGTTAAATACATTCAGTTTTGGTAGTAATACTTTAAATTATTGCATTAACTATGTACAATTGCATTTTGACTTATATCAAAAGAAGACTACAGGTTTTGTTTCTTAATGTGTTTTCTATATAATGTGATCAAAATACATATCAGTATAAAGTGTTTTGAGTATGTTTAAAAAAAGAGGAAATTGTTAGAGATTATGAATATAAGGCTGAAATTAATTCTGTTGTAAATATGCTAAAAGATAAAGTCTAGAATAAAACGTTTGCTTGAATATATTTATCAATATATATATTATATATATTTAGCAATGTAAAATGGGCATTCATACTATATGTATCTTCACAGCATCAGAAAAATCTAACAAAGCAATACTGGAAAGCAAGTATTGCATGCTTTTCTCATGTTTGCAGAACAAATATCTACATGATGTTTTTTCAATAGGAACAGAACAGATGTTTCTGTTCATACTTCTGTTATTCTGATTGCATGCATTTGTGCATTTTCACATTAGCAGAACTGCTGACAGGATAATAAAAAAGTCTAAAAACAGACATTGGGACTTCCCACGGAAGGCCAAAAAAGATACCAAGAGGAAATAACAACATCTATGTCCGTGACTAGCACTCTATATAACAATTGTAGTAGTTCAGTTATGTGTGAGAGAGGGACAGAGAGGTATTTTGTAGAAGTCATCATTCATATCTGTAATGAAGGAAAACTTTGTAAATATATGCTACAATCTGACAGAAAGAGTATGTGTCATTTGTTATAAAAATAAGTTATCTGTGACTGTGCTTATAGCTGCAAAATAAATGTCTTTATCAGTGTGCAATTTGAAAGGCCTGGTGCTTTAAAAAGACTACAGATGGAGTCATGCAAAGCTCTTTGTCTCTGATTCAGCAGTAAACAGCATAGCAAGACTATGTGTCTTAGGAAGACTTTGGATCCAGCACAGTATAGAAGCAGCATGAAAATTAAAATACATTTTCAATGTTCAGTTTGATTTTCCTATGGTGAGGATTTGTTTGTTGGAACCTTAATCATTGGTACTGCTATGATGGTTTAGTGATTGACTACTGTGACTGTAGTGTGCAGAGTTCTAGGTTTGAGCCTTGCAGAGGCTGTTCATTTTGTTGCTGGGCAGAGCACAGGCCATTGGATACAGAGTGATTAAGGTACTTTAAGGCAGTTGTAAGTGGGTATGCATGGGTTTGTGCACTGGTAAGCACTGCTAACTTCCGGTTACAGTTTCTTACACTCAGTTAGCTTCTAAATTGCTTAGTCTGTGCAGGCAGTGCTTACCCCTGTGCAAATGCACTTAAACATGCTTACTTTTGCTTACATATGCTTAATACTGCTTATTTGTGCTTAAACTTGCTTACTAGTGCCTTATTCATTATGACACTGACCATTTTGGTTATAATGTGCTTTGCAATGTAAAATAGACTGTGCTGCTGTGGGCCTCGAACCAGGAATGCCTGCTCAGTAGGCAAATACTCTGCCCACTACACTACGGCTGTGCTGCTTCATTTTCATATATCTTCCTTGTTATCCTCTTCAGCCTTTTAAGCTGCTTTAACTGTAGCTAAGTGATGGGCACACCTGCACACCTACAGTTAGCTGTACTCGGATTTAAAAAAAAAAATAAAGGGGTTCCTTCATTTGATATTTATGTACTGTTGCTGTTGTACACATGGGGAACTGTTGATGGGGATATGCAGACACATATGAGTGATCTTGCTCATTTCTTACCACTTTCTGTGTTCTACTTTGCATGTGCGTGTTTATTCTGAGAGCTCTGCTCTCAGATATGCCCTCTGCGCTTATACATGCTCCATGTAAGCCTAGGAGCTTGGGCAGCGCGTCTTCATTAATATGCAGGGGGTGCTGCCATTCTGCTCCTAAATGGGTGCTTCCATGCAGGACTAAGCTAGTCCTGCACAGAAGATTAGTGAATCTGGGGGTTAATCTCCATAAGACTTGATTAAAGCATTTACCTGAAACTCTAAACAGGGATTTACCACAATATGAAGAGATTCTCACATATTTGATTTCAGATAATACAATGAATAATGCTTGGGAAATTAACAGAAGTCACTTTAAGACCAGGATTAGTGGAAATAAGAAAAGTAGTGAATTAATTCTTATTATGATATAAATGTCTAAAAGACTCTAATACATTACAGTATTAATGAGGTACAAAAAAGCCTGTGAATGGGCTAGGTTTCTTATCATTAAGAGGGTCAATTGCTGTGCTTCAGTCACAATGGTAAAAACAGCATTATTATGATAAGAATGAAGATATGATGTAAGGTTGCTACAAAAATTACCCGATTCCTGTAAATACATATACATCCACTATCTTTTTGTGGAAAACTTAATAGGAAAATGGACATTAAACCACCAAAAGGATCCACTTCAGCTGTAGAGATTGTATATGAGAAAGACATTTTAAGTAAAGTTTCTACACTGGAGCTATTTCTTGAAGACTCAGTGGCTCCTCCTTGCTTAATCCATTTTTTTTCCTGAATGCTGGCCTGCAGCTCATTCACCATATAGGTGTCCTGGTGAAAGAAATGGGTATTTAAGTCCTGCATTTGAGTAAGTTTCTGCTTGTAAGCCCTGAATTTGAGTAGGTTTCTGCTTGTTTTATCATTGTACAGCACCACACACTACTGCAAAATTGTGGCCATAGCTGGAGAGATAATTTCAACAGTTTTTCCCTTAGATACAGCTGTAGTACATTAGTGCAGTCCTCATCTTTAATACATCTCTAGTCTAAGAAATATTGCCAGTGAGCTGTGACCTATTAAACCACCAGCCAAAAACCCCATCAGAAATGCCCGTCTATGGAGCACCTCTTAGATCAGTCCTGGAAGTATCACCTTTGTGATAACAGTTCTTCAAACCTAGCATTATGGACAGTTGGACTATCCTTGTTTCTCATGCCAGCCTTATTGACTTTGGTCTCCTGAGGCAGTGTAGCAACTGTGTCATGCACACTGACAACCCTCTATTAATAACTCACTCTAGTACAGAGTGCCGGAGATGTATCTACAGCAAGAATCTTGAATCCCTGCTCTCTTGCACTCGGAACAGTAACACCAAAGAGGTTGTCAACTCACCCACCACAACTCATGCACATAGTATCCAAGACATAAATCAACATATGTGGAGGTTCTCCCAAAAAACTTACTGAAACACCAGAGACCTCCAAAACAAAAGACTGCTACAACTAACATAGTTCCCACAGCACCCAAGACACATAACAACACCAGTGTCTCACCTACCAAGCCCTTAAGGAATAACACACAGAAACCAAATTTTCTTGTCATTGGTGACTCCAAAGTGAGACACATGGATGACCCACTCACCAGGTTAGATAAGGAGAAAGTCACGGTTAGCTGCTTATATGGTGCCAGGATTCATCAGATCATGCATGGACTCAGGTCTCTCAGCAAAAAGTACCATTATGACTCTGTCATAGCTCATGTTGGAGTGAATGACTTGAGACATACTTCACTGCACTATGTGAAGAGAGACATGATTGAGATCTCCAAGTATGTGTCCTAGGCAGATCTGACTCTAGCCTTGAGCAGCATATTACCCTCACCTAGAATGATGCAACAGTATAAACCAAAAATGATCAATTTCAATAATTGGCTTAGTTTTTGGTGCCATTCAAAGGGGATCCAGTTTATGTCTGCCTGGGATGACATGGTCAACAAATCTTGCTGCTTTGCCAGGGACAGTTTGCACCTGGCAACACTAGGCTGCTGGCAAAGGCTATTGTCTCCCTCATAGTGCCTTTTTTATGCAATGTCTCAAAAACAAAATTGCTGACATGAAAATTGTTAACAATAACAAAATAAGGGTTATGATGCTAAATGTTAAGAGCTTAAACCAAAAACTGCACAACCTGGAAGCACTTCTTTCACTGGAGTCACAGAAACCTGGTTCAAGGCCTTAGAGAGTACCCTGGCCTTGCAAGACTACAATGTCTTCCATACCTTCCGACCGCAAAACAAACATGTGAGAACCAAAGGAGGTGTTTTTTCTATCTAAAGTAGAGATAAATTCACCTCCTGGCTAGTTAGACTAGATAAATCCATGGAGTTACTCCAAGTTCAGATTGCTGTGGGTAAGACCCCCATTCAAGTCATAGCTAGTTATAGATCCCCCTCCATGGTCATGATGCACACAAGGCCAACTTGACCAAAGTAGAGTCAATCCAAATATTGCCAAACACTGTGGTCATGGGGGATTTCAATTATCCCACCATCAACTGGGAAACCTACTTTAGCCATAACTCACTAGTGCAAAAGTTCCTTGACTTTGTTAAATAAAATGCCCTAGAACAAATTTTTCAAACCCCAACAAGAGGAACAAACATACTAGATCTGGTCCTCACTAATACAGCAAACAGATGCACCATTGTAACTGTCAGACCCTCATTAGTTAATCTGACTACAAATCAGTTGCTTTTGAACACCAGAACTCATAATTGGTGAAGTCAGACTCACCAAAGCAAACTATACCCCTCCTAGGGGAATGTATAAATGCATTCCCAGCCCCCTCCTCCCTTGCTGGAAGTGGTAACTATACCAAAGCTTACACTAAAGCTGTGCACAATCACTTCTATAAGTGTATAGACACAACTGTTCCAGAAAGAATCAAAGCCAGAGCCCCAAGTAAAAAATCCACCCTGGTGGACATCCAACATCAGCAAACTTTACAACAAATGCAAAAATTTGCTGTCTAAGAAAATTAAGGAGAGGCCCCAACAATGGAAAAGCACACTCCTCAGCCTCCTCAGGCAAATAAGACAACATGTCAAATCCTGTAGCGGTAACTTTGAGAAAAACTTAGCAATCACCGCCAAGGATATCCATAAGGCTTTTTACAGCTACATAAGTATCCTAAAAGGTAGGACCCAAGCATGTGCCGAACTAGTGATTAATGGCAAACCTGCCGGTGGACAGATTTGTTGAAAATTTCACTCCCTTATCCCCCTGAAGCATATCACAAACCCTGCCCCAACTCCCCCTCACTCTCATAATCTGAAGAGCGGGTCATTAAAGCCTTGTCTAAGGCAAAATACATAGCCTTTATGGGACCAGATATTATATCAGGTTGTCTTCTAAACAAACTAAAACATGAACTTGCATCACCATTAAGTACCCTATTCAATCACAGACTAACAACAGCAACAGTTATTCCCCTCTACAAAGGTGGCTTAGCAATAGACCCAGGGAATTATAGACTCATAAGTCTGACTAGCCTCATCTGTAAACCCATGGAACATATCATCATGGACTTCATAAATAAAGACACAGGTACCTCCAAACCCTGCATCTGACTCAATTTGGCTTCATTGAGGGCAGATCCTGCCTGTTAAACCTGGTGGATTTCTTCAAAAATGTGACCAAGGCCATTGACGAGGGATCTGTGCACACAGCATACTTTGAGTTGGCAAAGGCGTTTGACACATTCCCACATTCAGGCATTACCGATAAACTTAGAAAACTGAATGTAAACCCCTTTTTTGTAAGATGGGTTGCCAACGGTCTCACAAACCAGTCACAAACTATCAAAGTGGGTGACTCCACTTCAACCAGCAGATGTGTGACCAGCGGGGTGTCACAAGTGTCAGTACTGGGCCACCTACTGTTTGGCCAAAACTAAAGGGTTCTGCTTGAACAAGTTTATAGATGACTGCAAACTGGGTGCAATTATTGAATCCCCAAATGATGAGGGTCTTGCACAGAAATTAGTCATGGTCTCAAACTGAATCTAAAGAAATGCATCATCATGTCCTATGGAAAAACAATCTCCCTTCACACTATCAAATTAACAACAATGCCCTATGTACCTACAAAGTGGTAAGACATTTGGGATCACAAATAGACTGTGACTTTAACTTTTACCACCATGAGTCTACTGTAGTAAGGATGGCTTTCTGTGTAGTAGACTTGATTAGCAAAGGCATTGCCTCTAGAGCAAAGGAGGTTATAACCCCTCTATACTCATGACTAATCAGGCTCATAATTGAGTATAACACCCTTTTCGGCATGTACAGTGCAAAGTACCTGCAGCAATTGGAGAAATCTCAGAGGTTTCTAACTATGAAGATCAAGGGACTCCAGCATGTGCCTTACACAGGCTGACAAAAGTCCCTGTCACTATACTCAGTATCATATAGACTTCTTAGGGGAGACTTAAACTAGGCTTACAGAGCAATCTCCGACCTAATCATAATGAATTGGCTGCACATCCATAAATCAAATGGGACCAAAGATACCTGTTCCATTGAACTAAATATGGCCTGAAACTTAAATAGGATGTGTTGGAGGGACAGATTTGTCTTCCAGCAACTTCCACGTCTTTGGAATCGGCTGTCAATTCATGTGAAGCAGAGCACCTCATTGACACTGTTCAAAACGAACCTGGACAAGTGGATGTGGCACTGTAAATTCTTATTGGGGATAGTGGCCACAACCTTCCTGGACATGGGCAGTCATTACTCAATACAATCCTGTGTATTGACTAGAGTATCTATGGTGCTACATTGGGATGAAATGGGTAGTCTTGAAATGACCTCTGGTTTGATAGCCTAGTAACCTCCTATGATCCTATGATTCTTATACCAAAAGCGAAAAATAAGTTGTCCCTTGCTAGAATTATGAATGTCTTTAATGTTCCAAATATACCACTTCATGAAAATATAAGTAACAGACTTGCATACCGTTATCTACACATAAATATTTGCTAAGTAAAATGAAGCTTTACATTCAAATAAATATAAACTCTGAAACTAGGGAAAGTGTACCTTGATATCCACCATGCAAATAATGGTATGTCAGTGTTGAATTTTTCAATTAGCAGAAAATTACATTATCTTTAAATGTAGAATGTGTGATACATGTAGTCATTGCTGCATAGAACAACTATCTAAACTAATGATTCTATTCCAACTCCCCCAATCTAACCACACCAACATTCCACTCAACAGAGAATCTAACAATACATAAAAGATAACAAAAAAAATGAAATCTACATTAATCAGCAAACACAAAATTAGTTATGTAATGCCCATGTCCACATCATTACCCCCCAAGAATCTTTACAGAATAAAGTACCAGGGTCTTAACATCATACTTGAATTTAATTAAAATTAACTTCAGGCACAATCGCTCCTATACTTCAATTACTGGGATGACATTCATGGTGAAATTTCTACTGAGTCCAAATATGAAGCTATTTGGAATACCCTTCATCTAACCCCTTTCAAGAATTTCATTTATACCCAACTTATGATCATTAATAACTCCTACTACACTCCTGCTGTTCTATTAAAATTTGGGTATAACAAAAACTTAACATGTCCTTTTTGTTCCCTCAAACCACAATCCTGAATATTATTCCTAAACCTACAACAGGTGTTTGGAGACACATCTTAATAACTGTGTGTGCTCTTCTCAAATACTTTATAGCTAAGAACTAGGTAAATCCCTCAGTAATCTCTATGGAGAATTTTAAAACTATGGCAATTAAGTATATCTCTGCACATAAATTTTGCTCTAACAATAAAAAGAAAAAAAGACAATTTCCAGAAATGCAGTCTCTTCGACTTAACTCAATCAAAGTAATTTTCATACAACAATCACTATTATTAACAGAATCTGTGAAGACCTTTATGTTCGTACTTTTTAGTCCTATAACAAATTAATGCTGATGATAATCTATTGTCAATCACAATAGTATGATGTCCCTTTACACATTTGTTAAGGCATCCAAGTTGTAAATAGTTGTAAATATTGTGAATAGTGTTCTTTCACAATATACCCCTTTTTCTTCTTTATTTTACTTATAAATCAAACTTACTTTCTTTCCTCTAACCATCGCTAACTCTCCTGTTAAATATGGACAGATATCTTGTCTTATATCACATTAGTTTCTTATGAGGGGGTCTCTTCACTACTTTCTGCCCCTAAGGTTCATGTTTTTGCTATAGCTACATTGGGTGTTTAGGATAGAAGTTATTCCTTTATCACCTTTTATTTTTATTTTATTTTTGTTTTATTTTTTATTGCTTTGCTATGATAGAATATGTCTGCTTGTTACATGGTTGAAATCCCTTTGTATAGCAAGGCTGATGATTGTATATAATGTATTATGTTCTGTCTTGATATGTTTCTGTTATAAATCTTGCAAAAGTAATACAAATTATATTTGAAAAAAAAAATAAAATGAACTTCAGGCAAATTATTTATTAACAATAAGAAAAAAAATAAACATTAGGGAGACTAATTAGACTAATTAACACGGAGTAAATATAGATAAGATTTCTCAAAAGATGCTTAACATAACACACACAAACATGCACACACACATATATGCACTCACGCACACACACTCACACAACCGCGCGTGTGTGCATGCGCACACAGTTTTAGAACACAGCCATTCTGAGGCATGACAGTGTAATGATGTAAAGTGGACTCAAAAATTCTGTAACACAAAATTAGGAATTGTATATGGAGTGGCCATGGGTCATGTGTGACTTCTTTTATTATAACTGACATATTTCAGACATTCTGTTTAAGCTTGTATAATATTTCTGCCTTGAAACAATAAATGATGTTTGAAAAAGTCTTCTTTCTTTCAAACCTGGTTCTCCCCATCTTAATACTCAAGCTGCAACATAGCTCTCTCACCCTATTACTAGCACTCAAATTGAATAAATGTCTACTTTGAAAGGAAAAAGTCCTGGAACAGATAGTTTGACCTTTAACTTATTCTATGCCTTGCAAAACTTACTGCTCTATGCCATGCTCAAGTTATTTAAGCAATATTCACAACTGGCAAGAGCCCTATTTCAATGCAGGGATCAGAGATTCACCTGCTACCTATATGATGTAAAGCTCCATTAAATGGTTAAAGCCACAAAATAATTTCTCTCATTAATACAGTGGCTAAACTGTATGTCAATGTTCTAGTGGGTAGAATGAGTCTTCTCTTTCCAAACTTAATTCATAACACTCTGGCAGGTTTTGTTAAGGGTAGCACAAGTACCGACCACAGTAAAACACTAGTGACCTTGATTCAAATGTAAGTCTCCATTTTCTTCTATAGCTGCATTTATATATTTTTAAAATGCATTCAGTATGTTTTTTTGATGTTTTTTGTGGAAAGACTTCTCACGGTATGGTTTCCCACCGACTTTCATCACAGCAATATAAGCTGTTTATTGGAAGCCTGTCAAAAACTGGTTCTGGCATTTTTAAATCTTTTGAACTTGCAAAAGGAACCAAACAAGATTGTCCTCTTTCTCCTATTCTGTCTTTGTTAGTTTTATATCTATTAGTAAGGAAGGTTGCTTTATCTCCTTATAATATTGGCCGGAAGATAGGTAAGGAAGGAGCTAAAACGTTTGCATTTTGTCTAGAGGCCCAGGTTAGGCTATTTTTTATTTGGAGAATTAATTTCATCAGGGTCACACTATTGCTGTTCTCAAAATGAATGTAGCCAAGACTGAACCTTTTCCTGCAAATTTTAGGCCCATTAACAGTAGGAATGAGGACCTTGGATTTCCTTATACGTGGTCTTCCTCTCCACCAAGATATTTAGGTATAATGATTCAGACTTCTATCACTTCCACTATTTATATCGATTTTGCTAAGTTGTAAAACTTATGCAGTAGTGCATACAAAACTAGGCAATCAACAAACTGGCAGACATACCCTTTATTGACATATAACCAGCTAAGCACTTTCATCCAAAATAAACATGACTTCATCAGAACTGATTACAACAATGCAACCAAAGATTTAAATAAAAATGAACTACCAATCACAACCATAAATGTTAAGTATCCAATAAATGAATTAAGTTACTATAAATACTCTTCACTTGAAAAATATACTATTAATATGTATTAATAAGACACTTTTGCAACAAAATAATATAACTAGCTTTTTCAAAGTTTTGTAGCCCTCCTTTAAACAAAGGTACAATGGAAACACAACCATTAATACCAGGATTGTGATTCTTGTGGGCATTTAAATGGAGTTTCCAGAACAATTCCCTGTATGCAAGGGAATTTTCCCAGGCTCATCCTCTAGGATCATGTAATACTATTTCTAATACAGCAAATACACATTTCTTGAAGTCCGGATAAACTAAGGAGTGTCGGTATGCATTAGTGTTCTTAGCTTTTAAAATGTATAAATGCTCATATATTCTCTTTTTTAAAGAATGTTCAGTTTTCCCCACATAAAATGTGGGATATGTTGAACATTTAGCTAATTAAATCAAACCTTTATATAAACAATTACCATTATGAAAAAAAACTATGGTGATGTCATAATTTCCTAAAATACACATTTCAGAATCAATAATATAATCACAATGTCCACATCTGCTACATCAGAGAGTCCATGTTTTATTAGAGTTGGAACAATCTTTATAATAAAGATGCTCAAATATTTGTTTGAAATTACTGCAGATCTTATATGCAAATTGTAGTGTGCCATCAACCTTATTTAAAAAAATTAATTTGCTCTAAAGATTTTCCAATTAAGGTTAATAATGTCTTTAATTTTAGTGCTGTCATGTCCATCGGCCAACACCAAAGTATTTTTAAATTGATTACTAATATTTTCCAAATTGGAAAAATGGCTACTAAAGTCCCCAGATTTTCCAAGAAGGGGGAAATATGACAGTAGTTGATAACATATTGAAGAGTATCATTTTTATATGACAGTAGTTGATAACATATTGAAGAGTATCATTTTTTTTATTTTTATTTGTTTTATTTATTTATTTAACATTTGTTAACCAGGAAAGTCTGACTTGGAACAAAGCTAATTTTCAGCGGAGGCCCAGTGAGAAACGCTGCATTAATTAATTTAATAGGACATGCTCTCATTAAAAGATTATCATAGGATCATAAGATCATAGGAAGTTACTAGGCTAATGGCCCTAGGACCCTTACAAGCCTACCCAAGTTCTACCCTTATTTCCACGATCAGCACCTATTGCTCCTGTCCAAGACAGATACAGGTGGACTCCCCGGGGTGAATTTACAGTTACCCATACAATCGTCCAAACTGCATTTGAAGAGGGCCAATGAGGTGCTGTATTTAACATGAAGTGGGAGTCTGTTCCAAAGGTGTGGTAACATCCGGGAGACAAATCTGTCCCTCTAGCAGGTTCTTATATCAGATTGAGCTCTTTAGAGTGAGTAATGCATGTACCACTTGACTTGCAGATATGCAGCATTTCCAATAAACCAGGGTCAGAGATTGCCTTGTATGCAAGACAGAGATCACCTCTGAGTAGTTTGTATGAAACAGAATAAAATTACAATGATTTCAGATGATCCACATAGGACAGATGCAGAAGACCTTAAATTTTCCTTGTGAGGAACCTTTGTGGTCTTTCCAATTGCTGCAGGTGCTTGGAAAGGTACATACCAAAAGGGGCATTGTACTCAGTTATTGGCCTGATGAGAGAAGAGTACAGGGCAGTTACAACTTCTTTTTTTCCTGGAGGCATTGCCCTTACTTATGAGATGAGTAATATAGAATGCCCTTTTTACCACTGTGGAGATATGGTGGTCAAAGGTAAAGTTGCTGTCAACCTGTGTACCCAGGTCTCTCACCACTGAGTCCATACTTAAGGTGTTGCTATTGATGTGGTAGTTAGCAGGAAATTGCTCTTATTGAAAGGGATAATACATTTTTTTCCATTGAGTTTAAGGCTGTGACTTTGGTACCAATCATTTGTTTGTGTAAGACTCTCTTGTAGGATGTTGACATCATTTGGAGATTCTATGACCACTCCCAGTTTACAGTCATCCGCAAACTTTGTCAACTGCAGGCCTTTAGATGTTGCTTGTACTTTGGAGAAATAGATACCAAACAGTAGAGGTCCCAGGACTGATCCCTGTGGAACACCACTGTTTACAGGTCTGCTGTTTGAGGTGGTTTACCCTATTATGACTACATATGTTCTATCAGTGAGCCATTTAGTGACCCATCTAATGATATAAGGGTTGATACCTACCTGGGCGAGTTTATCAATGATGCTTGAGTGGGTGATCGTGTCAAAACATTGGCTAAGTCTAGATAAGCTATATGCACAGATTTCACCTCATCCAGAGCCTTGGTGACTGCCTCGCAGAAGTCCACCAGGTTTAACAGGCATGCTCTCTCTTTGACAAATCCAAACTGTGTAGGATCAAGTGTTTGGAGATAACCTATATCTTTGTTGATGAGGTCTATGATGATTTACTCCATGGCCTTGCAGATAAGGCTAGTCAGGCTAATAAGTCTATAGTTCCCAGGGTCAGTGGAAGCATCACCTTTGTGCAAGGGAAAAACAGTGGTCATTTTCCATTCAGCTGTGACAAGGATGGTGCTTAGACTGTGATTGAAAAGAGTACCCAACAGTGTTGCTAATTCATGTTGGAGCCCGTGTACGGTGCAGCCTGGGATGTTATCAGGTCCCATAGATGCTGTGTTTTTGGCCTTAGAGAGGGCATTTACAACCTGTTCTTTAGAGATACAAGGTAGGGTACAGGTGGTAGGAATGTCATGGGGTACATGTAGTGGGAACAGGGGAGTGAGGTTTTCACAGAACTCGTCAGCCAACATGTTAGCTATGTCCACAGCCTCAGTATATGTGGTATCATTAACTATCAGTTTGGCACAAATCTGGGCCTTTTCTTTTAGGTTACAGATTTAACTAAAAAATGCCTTATGGTTGTCCTTAGATGAGGAAGCTAATTTGGATTTGTAGTTGGCTTTGGAGGACTTCACAAGAAGTCTTATTTGCTTGTTTAAGCTGAGGAGGGAGAGTTTTCAATTAAGGGCTCGCTCCCTCTTATTCCTTGACAGTAATTTATTCCTCTTATTGTAAAGCCTGTTAATGGCAGTTGTCCACCAGGCAGGTTTGATAATCCTTGAGGAGCTTGTTTTATTCCTATCAGATATGGCCAAGTCAATGCAATTATACAGGTGTTTGTATAAAGCATGTAGAACTCAGCATAGTTGCCAGTTCCATCTGAGGGGGGAGGTGCAGTGAAGCTATTTACACCTATGAACCTATACTGCCAAATATTCTTGCATCCTAGACTGCCTACTTTCAAAAGCATAGGGACATTAATTTTCATAGTAGCATGACCATCAATCAACCTTCCACCTCCAAAACCTGAAACAGTACTTCTCACAATGTATAACAAATAGATAAAAGGTGGAACCCTAATCCAGACTGAAGCACTAAAGGTGGAGGTGTCTCCATATTCTTAAAAGATATGCACACCTCCAGACAAGTAGCCCAACATAACGCATCAGAGATACTTCAGGTACAGCTAACACTAGGTAAAACTGCAATCCAGGTTGTAGCCTGCCATAGATCCCCCATCATGTCCCAAGACTCCCACTCTACATTCCTAAACACACTGGGAAATATTAGGGTACAACCCAATACCCTTATACTGGGAGACTTTAACTACCCCTCTATTAACTGGGAAAACTACTCATGTACCAACACACTTGCTCAATGTTTTCTGGAATTCATTAATTCCAACGCCCACGACCAACTCATTCTTACCACCACCAGGGGTAAAAACATCCTTGACCTGGTCATTACCAGCATGGGCGACCATTGCTCTACACCTGAAATCAGTTTGTCCCTGGTTAGATCTGACCACAAGCTTATCACCATGGACATCCACATCCTACTCACACCCCTATTAAAGGAAACCACTGTAAAAAACTTCTTCAAAGCCAACTTTAGGCTTCTAAAAACAGAGGGGGGAAACTTCATGATGCCCACGCAAATGGAAAATAGATTCATGACTGCTGAATCATACACCAATGCACTGTATGATCACATACACAAGTGCATGGAATGGGTCATACCAAACATAACCAACACACTCTCCTCCAAAAAAAGAAACCAATCTGGTGGTCTCCTGACCCCTACCATTAACAAACTCTACAATAGAAGGAAAAAACTGTTGGAGAAAAGAGTGAAATCCCAAGTCTGGAAAAACTCCCTTGTTAGCCTCAGCAAAAAGTTGAGATCCCTCATCAAATCATCTAAAGCTAGCGACAAAATCAAAATTGCTGCAGATTCTAAAGATGACCACAAAGCTTTCTATAGCTATGTCAAGAATCTACATAGCAAGACTCAGATCTGCTCCAAGTTACAGCATAATGGCAATACATATACAGAACCAACTGATATTGCCAACATATTGGCCGACAGGTTCAGTGCGAACTTTACCCCCCTTTCACTGCCTAAAGGACCCATCACAATACCTGAGGAATGCCAAGTCCCTATCATCATGGCTACACAGGTAAAAACCACACTATCAAATGCCAGGAATACAGCTTCCTTGGACCCTGACAATATCCCAGGCTGTGTTCTACATGAACTACAAAATGAACTGGCACCACACCTGAGTACCATGTTCAATCACAGCCTCCTTTCAGGCTTTGTTCCTACCGAATGGTGCACTGCTACGGTCATCCCACTCCACAAAGGGGGAGTGACTACAGACTCTGGGAACTATCATCCCATTAGCCTGATGAATCTGATATGTAAAGCTGTGGTGTGCATCATCATGGACCTTATTAACAGGGACATAGGGAATCTTCAAACTCTGGACCCCATGCAGTTTGGCTTTGTGATAGACCTTTTTGAGTCTGTCACCAGAGCTGTGGATGATGACAAGGTAGTTCACACAGCCTACCTAGATCTTGCCAAGGCCTTTGACACCATCCCTCACTCAGGAATCATAGACTTACAAATCTAGGCATAAACCATTATGTCATAAGATGGGTTGCCAACTGGCTCACTGACAGAACCCGCACTGTAAAAGTAGGGGACTCTAAATCTGTCTACCGACCAGTTACAAGTGGCGTTCCACATGGATTGGTTCTGGGTCCTCTCCTGTTTGGCATTTATATCTCAGAAGTCTAAGCCAACACAAAGGGACTCTGGTTGAGCAAGTTCGCAGATGACTGCAAACTGGGGGCCATTATTGATTCTCCAACTGATGTAGACATCCTCAACAAGACCTCATTGAGACCAATGACTGGTGCAAAAATCATGGCCTTAAGCTCAATGCCAAAAAGTGCATTGTCATTCCCTTTGGGAAAGATTTGATGCTCATAAACTATCACATAGACGGTAGTCCAATAAACACTGAAGGTGTGATAAGACACTTGGGGACACACTTTGACAGCAACCTCTCCTTTGACAACCACATTGCCACTGTGGCCAGAAAGTCCTTCTGTGTAGCACATCTCATTACAAAAGGCTTCTCAGCCAGGAAAAAAGAGGTCATAATCCCTCTTTACTCATCCCTCATTAGACCTATTATAGAATATAATGCCCCATTTGGCATGTACCTCACTAGATACCTACAACAGCTGGAAAGGCCACAGAAATACCTAACTAAGAGGTTCTTAGGCCTTATACATATGCCGTATATGGACAGACTCAAAAAACTCTAGCTATACTCTGTTTCATATCACCTACTTAGAGGCAATCTCGGGTCTATGACAACGGATTGAATACACTAAATATTGAATGGCTGGAAAACTGAAAATGCAGGTAATAGAAACTAATTTTATGAGATCATGGTACTGTGAAAATTGGGAAATTTGCCCTTTCCTCACTGTAGTGCGATCTCGGAGTTAATATATATATATATATATATATATATATATAGATATATATATATACATATATATATATATATATATATATATATATATATATACATATATATATATATATATATATATATATATATATATATATATATATATATATATATATATATATATATATATATATATATATATATATATATATATATATAGTTAGCGGGGGGTGTGCGAGGGTGCAGCCCCCTATAAAATGGACTTCTATTACCTGCGTTTTCAATTTTCCAGTCTTTCAATATTTAGTGTATTAGATCCGGTGTCATAGACCCAGCGATCTCTGCTTGACCTACCATGTCTGACCCAGAGCTGTTAGATATGCTACACCTTAAGAAATCCCAATCCCTCCACACCACATGCTCCAGGGACCTTAACCTCATTACACACTTAACCTCATTACACACTAAAGAGAACATGCTGGAGGGACAGGTTCCTAACCCAGAGACTTTCCATACTCTGGAACAAACTACCCATTCATGTCAAGCAGAGCACTTCACTGGCCCTCTTCAAGACAAATCTTGATGAGTGGATGGGAAATAGGATGTTCACCCCGGGGATCACCTTAGTGGCCTTGCTTGACAGGGGCACTGGGAAATAACTTCAGGTGGCATGATGCCAGGAATTCTTCTTGGGCTAGGCTTATATAGGCTCCAGGGCCATTAGCCTAGTATACACCTATGAACCTAGGGTATAATCTGCTTTGTTGAAATTTCTTAGATTAGTTGCTGCTGTGGGGGGTCAGGTATGATAGTTACTTTGAACAAGACTGATTTGTGGTCAGATCTTACCAGGGCAGACCTCACAGTGGGGGTGCTACAGTGGTCCCCCATATTGGTAAAAAACAGATCCAGGATGTTGGTACCCTGTCAGAAAAATATGTATTAATGTGTGTATGCTTAATGCTAATTAGAAGCTAAATGAGTTAACACATTTTTCATTCTATTTTATATGCATTGTTTTATATATAAATTGAGTTTCATATGAGACTGAAAAAATGCTTTTTGAAACTGCAGTGTGCTTTCTGAAACTTGCAAAATGCCCTCTGACCTAGTAATTGCTAGCACAGCTATATTCATGTTTATGCCGTTTGGAAATGTACTTGAGAAGCAGGTGCTTATCTGCTAGGTCAGGAGTGGATGAATGAACAATGCTATATCCTGTAAATGTAACGATTCTAAACAATCAGCTCTGTTTGAAGTATGAGCACATGTACAGCTGCAGCAGCTTAGAGATAATGTAGATAAAGGATTATTAGAGAAATGAACTGCTAGCTTTGTGCTTGAATTAGCCATAGTGCCTTGAATGGTAACATAACATGTATTTAATCGGTGGTAACCAAGGCCACCTTGTTTTCTTAGGAAGTTTCTCACAAAAATTGATAAATCAGCAGAAATTCATGAGACTAATGGTCAATAAGTGATGATGAAAAGACTCGTAATTTTTTAAGTCAGCTTGGTAGGCAATGTCTTATTAGAAAGTGTATAAAAATGAAGGTATTTCCTGTTTCCAGTTAGACAAACTCTGTAATAGCACGTTTTTGTCTTCTTGCTGCAAGATTAAAGTGCCTTAACCTGAACCTACCATGTTTTGATCATTTTTAAAGTATATTTTTCCTTTGACACATTAAAGAATTAGAGGAACCTTTGGGCAAGTGAGTTTAAGCATGAGTAATTTACCCAGCCAATGGAAGGTCAGTTAAAGTCACCCAAAATTATGGTGTTCAGATGTATCTTGAGAGACTTGAATAGATGCAAATAGGCAGAGTGGGGGTCCTTATTCATGGAGGGGGTCCTGTAGTTGGCAATGACTTGAACAGGTGCCCTACCAACAGTTAATTATACCTGTAATGTCTCCAGGGAATTGTACTGTTTAACTAATGTGGAGGTATATTTATCTTTAATGAATATTGATAGACTGCCTCCTTTAGTTTTCATGCCTTCAGTTTGTGGTCTGAACATGTAGAAGAAGGTGTATCCAGCTATGGCTGGGGTGGTCTCCACAGTTTTGAACCAGGTCTCCGTGACTGTACAAATGTCTGCACCCTGCAAGGTGAAGACTGCTTCCATTGATTAAGTTCCTCAAAGAAAACAGAATCATAAGAAATTATACAAGAAAGTCATATAGCCTGTCTTTTCACTAGGCTACATTTCTGGTGACAAGGATGGGTACTTTTGTAATGAAGGTAAGAATTGCTGGAAGTTGGTTTCCTATAAACAGTAGAAGAGAAAACCCATCTTCCTTAGTAATTAAAACATCAAGATAATGAGTGACCTTATAATACATTGAGTACGCAAAATATAAAAATAAAAAAAAAAAAAACTTGTAGATGCATTGATATATGACATAAATTTCTAAATGTCCTCCTCAGGACCAGCCCACAGAATAAAACAATGTTATCTAAAAATGTAAGTATAATTTACAGAAAGAAAACAAATATTACTGGGAAATATATAATTCTCATCCAAACTGCTCATAACCAAATTAACAAATATGGGGGCACATGCTGTCCACATTGCTACACCTTTAATTTGCTTATAAAGTTACCCCTCAAAAAATACAATGTTTTTTTTTCAAACTAATGTCACAAAAAGGAATCTTGCTAAGTTATTATCAGATTTGATTAGATCTGTGTACTGTTAGAATAAATTCCACCCTCGGTTAATGGGTAGAATTACAGCTATCAAAATTATTTTTATCCTAAACTTTATTATCTTCTGAAGTACATATTAGTCCCAAGTTGTCCTGCTTGGTTTATCAAAATTCAAGAGCTAATGTTTAACTTTGTCTAGGTTTTCGAAGGAGAAGTGTTTCTTCCAATGTTTTATTTTCTGGCTACTTTTGGAGGTTTAGGTCTACTAAATATTTAAAAATGTAATGTAATTTTCTTTGCAGAAGCATTTCTTTTTATTGAATTTACCTATCCCATTATGGGTTTGGCTTGAAACTTCATTGTTAGGCCTTTCTTCTCCTTTGCACCTCCTTTTGGTATGGTAAATCACTATGCACCATTATACAATGATGATACACATGCAAGTTGCATGTTTGCATAAGATTTGCTGTACACCATATCTAGACTTGGCAGATGTACTTTTAGGTTCATAGGTAGGTACTAGGCTATCTGCCCAAAGGCATTTATAAGCCTAGCCAGAATGTGTTGGCTTTCACCAACCCTTTAGATTAGTTCCCTGTGCCTCTGTCCAGCAGATCCACTGAAGTGATCCCAGGGGTAAACTTTCTGTATCCCATCCACTCGTCAAGGTTTCTCTTGAAGAGTGTTAGCAAGGAGCTCTACCTAATGTAAATTGGAATCTTGTTCCAAAGCATGGGAAGTCTCTGGGACAGGAATCTATCCCTCCAGCACATCCTATTTATTGTTGTGGTGAGGTTTAGATCCCTAGAGCTTGTGGCTCGAGGGGATATGATTTTCTTTAGGTGGAGCATGTCCATCAGTTCTGGGTTGGACATGGCCTTGTATGTCAGGCAAAGATCACCTCTGAGTAGGCGGTATGCAACCGAGTACAGTTGGAGTTTCTTCAGTCGAGCTGCATAGGGCATCTCTTTGAGGCCAGTGATCCTCTTGGTGAGGTACTTCTGTGGTCTTTCCAGCTGTTACAGGTGTCATGTAAGGTTTATCCCAAATGGGGTGTTGTACACTGTGATGGGTCTGATGAGTGATGAGTAGAAGAGCACAATGACCTCTTTTGATCTAGATGTGAACCCTTTTGTGATTAGGTGGACCACATAGAAGGATTTTCTAACCACTTTGGCAATGTGAATATCAAAGGAGCGATTACTATCTACTTGGGTCCCCAGATCCCTTATTACATCTTGCATATTTAGGGGACTACCACCTATGTGGTAGTTTGTGGGTACTTTGTTTTTTCCAAAGGAGATGACTATCCACTTTTTGGGATTTAGCTTGCGGCCATGATTTTGACACCAGGTATCCGTTGCAGTGAGACCCTTTTGGAGGATGTCTGTATCAGCCAGAGAATCAATTATAGCCCCTAGTCTGCGAACTTGGTCAGTCATAGTCCTCCTGTAATTGCCTGAACTTCTGAGAAGTATATACCGAACAGGAGGGGTCCTAGGACTGAGCCCTGGGGAACGCCACTTGTAACCGTTTTAGAGTTGGACCTAGCTCCCACAACTCTCACCATGTGGGTTCTGTCCATGAGCCAGTTGGCAACCCATCTTGTGATGTAGGGGTTTATGTTCAGGCTGGTGAGCTTGTCTATAATACCAGAATGGGGAATGGTGTTGAAGATCTTTGCTAGGTCTGGGTAGGCTGTGTGTACCACCTTTCCTTCATCTATAGCCTTCATAACTGTCTCAAAGAAGTCCAGCAGGTTTAGGAGGCAGGATCTGCCTTTAACAAAGCCGGACTGGGTAGGGTCCATTGTTTGGAGGTTCCCAATGTCTCTGTTAATGAGTTCCATGATGATGCGCTCCATAGCCTTGCAGACCAAGCTAGTCAGGCTTATAGGGCAATAGTTCCCAGGATCTGTTATGGCTTCACCTTTCTGGAGTGGAATAACCATTGCTGTGCACCACTCTAGGGGTACGTAGTATGTGGAGAGGCTGAGTTTGAACAGTGTGTTTAGATGAGGGATTAGTTCATCTTTGAGCTCGTGTAGGATGCAGCCTGGGATACCATCCAGTCCCATTGATGCTGTGTTTTTGGCTTTGGAGAGGGCTGTTTTCACCTGAGTGTCTGTGCTTTCAGGGGCTCTATATTCTTCTGGTATGGTTATGGGCCCTTTTGGCAGTGATAGGGGGGGTGAAGTTTGCACTGAACCTGTCTGCCAAGATGTTGGTGATATTGGTTGGTTCAGTGTATTTTGTGCCATTCTGCACTAACTCCGAGCAGATATGAGAATTGCCACTTAGATTATTGACATAGCTAAAGAATGCCTTGTGGTTGTCTTTGGAGTCCTTAGCAATTTTTCTTTCGAAGCTCACCTTGGATGATTTTATGAGGGATTGTAGTTTCTTGCTGATACTAATCAGGGATGTCTTCCCTTCTTGGGATTTTACTCTTTTCTGTACTAGTTTCCTCCTTCTATTGTATAGTTTGTTTATGGTAGGGGTCCACCAGACTGGTTTCCTTTTCTTGGAGGAGGGAGTCTTGGTTTTGCTTGGGATAACATGATCCATGCATTCTTGTAGGTGCCCACAGAATGCATTAGTAAAGGATTTTGCAGCTTGGACAGCATTATCCTTTAGCATGGGGGCTTTGAAACTTACCGCCTCGGTCTTAAGAAACGTGAAGTTTGCTTTTGAAAAGTTTTTCATGGTGGCTTCCTTGTCCGGGGGTGGGGGTGGAATGTGGATATCCAAAATGATTTGTTTATGGTCAAATCTAACCAGCAAGGGGTTGACCTTCGGTGTGGAACACCGGTCCCCCATGTTGGTGATGATCAGGTCCAATATGTTGTCACCTCTGGTGGGAGTGTTGACCAGTTGATCCAGGGCATTTGAGTTTACAAATTCTAGGAAATGTTGGGCAAGGGAGTTAGTACCAGAGTAGTTCTCCCAGTTAATGTTTGAGTAATTGAAATCAGCCAATATTAGGGTGTTTGGTAGGACCTTTATGTTTCCCAGTGCTTCCAGAAATGCAGAATGGGGGTCCTGGGACATTGTGGTTGATCTGTAGCAAGCTACAATTTGAATTGCAGTTTTGCCCATTGTTAGTTGCACATGGATGATCTCTGAAGCATCATGCTGTGCCACTAACCTGGAGGTGTGGGTATCCTTGATGAATATGGATACGTCCTCACCTTTTGTTTTTTGGTCCGGGTTCTGCAGCTGAAATGTATGGTATGAGTTGTAGCCTGGTAGTGTTGTGGTGCTCTCTGGAGTGTTAAACCAGGTTTCTGTTACTCCACATATATTGATTTTCTCCATACTGAGGAGTGCCTTGAGTGTGTGCATTTTGAGGTTTAGACTTCTGGCATTGCATAGCATTACCCTCAGTTTTTTGTTACTTGTGCTATTTATGGTGGTGGGTTTGTCTTTTGAGCCTTGCCTAAAAAAGGCACTATGGGGGTGGCAAGAACCTTGGCCAGTATTCCAAAGCCTAAGAGTGACAGGTGCAAGCCATCTCTAATGAAGCAGCGTGGCTTGTCGAGCATGTAATCCCAGGTGGGCAGACACTGGATCCCCTTTGAATGACACCAGAAACTTAGCCAATTGCTGAAACTGATATTTTTTTCTTTATACCATGATGTCATTCTTGGTGAGGGCAGGATACTACTCAGGGTCAGGGTCATATCGGTTTGGGCTACATGATCAGAGAGCTCTTCCATGTCTCTTTTCATGTAGTCCAGGGAGGTACGTCTCAGGTCATTCACACCAACATGGACAATGACAGAGTCATATTTGTACTTGTTTTGGAGTGACCTGAGTGCTTGTGTTATGTGGTGGATCCTGGCAACTGACAGGCAGCTATCAGTAACCTTCTCCTTATTCAGTCTAGTGAGTGAGACATCAGTGTGCCTGACTATAGAGTCACCTATTACTAGTATGTTGGGTATGTTATTTTACCTTAAGGGCTGTGATTGCATGGCACATTGGTTTTGTGAAGTATGTGTTTCATGGTTTGGGTTTGGAGGTGGAGGTTGCTTGGATGTCTGCTTTGGAGGTTTCTGTTGCTTTTGCAGATTTTTATTTAGAGCCTCCAAGTATGTTTTTGTGTATTTATGTGTGTTTTTTGCCGGTGCTGGTTTAATGGGTCTATGTGAGACTGGTGGTGTGATGCAAGTATTTCCTTTTTCCTCTTGACCGTCTGATCCAGTCTTGGGTTGAGAGAGCTTAGCCTCCAGTTTGGCTGTATAATTGCATCTCTCGCATGTATTAGTGTTTGGTGGTAGGAGGAGAGGGTTGTCTGTGTACATGAGGCAGTTGTAACATTGCCTCAAAATGCTCAAATTCACCAGTTGGACTAGAGAGTACAATTGAAACTGCCCTTTAGACATGCCTGGATAGGTACAGTGAACTGTTTTACTGAATGGCTGCTAAGATCGAATAAAGAACCTTGCCCTTCTATACAGTATAAGGGGGGTCTAGTGCTAGGCTTTATAAGTGCTTGCTATGAGTTTTGAGCAAGTGTCAGGCTGAGAAATGATTGGCTTGAGTGCTTAAGCTGAAAGTTTGTCTAGTTCCAAGGGAAAAATTGAAGAGGAGACTCTTGTGGACCCGGGAATAGTTATACCCTAGCTAACCCCAGTGCTGCCCGGTGTGCAAAACTGGGCAAATGCATTTTTTATAGCAGGGAAATGAAAGAGATAGAAATTAGCCCAAAATGGCCAAGAAACTACTAATTTCTGGGCTGAAACCACTCCACCAGGGACAGATAGGCTGCTCAAAGCTCCCCTCTCTCACATGTGAACAGAGAAACTTCCTTCTATCCAAGTAAGGTTTGCGCAAACACAGAGATTTGTAACACAGCCCTGAATTCAGCACTAACATGAAAACTGGACGATACTAGCTTAGAAAGGTGGGGTATTTGTATTTTCTTTTTGTTTTGTTTATTCAGAAAATAAAGCAGATACAATCAAAACAACACTTTAAATGCACAGAAAAGGATACTTATTTGTTATATATCTCAGATCAGAGTTGTAGTCAATGCCCCTAGTAATAAAGTAGGAAGAAACACAAATAAAGTAAAAACAGATGAATAAAGTGCAATTTTTTATATATAAAACAATAGAAAATGAACAAACTGATTTAAACAAGTTACCCAAGTAACCAGAAAAAAGCTCAAAACTGAGCCCTGTTCCAGCAGTCTTCAATCAGACAATTTCTAACTGCACACTCCTGCCACTAGGGAGCAGGGGAACCTTCTCCAAAAAAAGATGGCCTGGATCAGTGCTCAAGTTATACAAACAAAGCTAGATTCAGCAGGCCTGAATCTGGTCTATGCTACAGCAGCAAGGCTCACCAATTTCAGAAAGAAATAGTTCAAATAAGCAGGCAGAATAAGCCTGTGACCAGAAATTCCCAGCTCAGAAGGGCAGAATCCAGCTTACCATCCCACAAGAGTGCAGATCACAAACCTTCTTCATGTAGAATAACTGGCCTGAAGCCCAAGTGCTTAAACCAGAACTAATACACTTTTAGAATAGCAGACACTGAGCCTTCAATCAACAATTCCCAGCTTAGAAGGATGTAAGCTACCTGTCCTGTCACAACAATGCAGACCACAAACCTTCTTAATGTAAAACAACTGGTATGAAACCCAAATGCTTAAACCAAAAGACTTAGAATTGCAGTTACAATTTAATCAGGCTATCTACAAGCAGTAATAAAAGCAGCAGAATAAATGAAACTGAGTACTTTTAAGAAGATGCAAAAGCAAAATAAAGTAGGAGGAAACACAAATACAGTGAAAGTAGATGAATAAAGTGCATTTTTTTCCCCTTTATGAAAGAACACTGTCATTAAAATAGGGAATCACCAGTGCAATGCCTGGATTGTCACAATTAGGATATTTCATCATTATCTCTTCTTTTGCAGATAGTAGATGGTGGGTATATCAAAGTTGCAACATCTGACCACCTATGCAAGATGTATGGCTTTTATCACATAAGACCACTGGAAATATTTTCAAATTAGACATGCCATTTTCTTCCAGGCTTATAAAACCACATACACTTCAGGGAATATTTTTTCTGAAAAATGTATTTCTCTCTTTAAGTCCACCTGGTCCATTTCACACTTTAGTTATCAAATCTGTTTTCTTTTATTCAAAATTGTTTAGACTATAAGTTGAAATTTCAGCCAAAATATTATCAACTAGTTTGAATAATTTCTGCAAGTGCATTGGTACCTATCAACTGCTCTCTATTGTTTTATACTTTGAAATAAATATATTTTTCCCCTGCCTCGTATGCTCATGAGTTTAAATATTTATTTGATGGGTACTGACTCTTGACAAAAATTGGTGCAGTATGATACTCATATTATGGTAATTCTGAGAGTTGTCTCTGTCCACAACTGTTCTAAATTCTGATCCTGTCCTTATGCTCAAATTCTCTGGGAACATGTTTGTGACCTAGCTGGAGGGGTTGTAAATCTATCCTGTCATCCTACTTCACAGAATTGTTTAATATTAGATCAGCCAGGCATTTTCTGCTGGCAAAAAGTTCATTATTTTTCTTTCAAGATAAGTATGAACATATATATGGTCCCACTGGAAGAATGACAATCTGTTGACTATCAAGTCTATAAATGTATACATTTGTATATTAATACAATGCTTCATTGCAGTAACATAAAACTTTTGTCTATTGTTTCTGGTGCAAATGTTGATGCAAATTTTCTGGTTAAATTGCTGCAAGTTGTTATGATATGACATCTTACATGATTTATAATGTTTTTGTCTTATAATATTACTATTAATATTACTATTAAGAATTGTTTTGCTTGTAGTAAATACTACTGACATGTGGTGACTTTGTAAATAGGTATTGTGTCAGTATTATATGCTGAGTTATGATATGACTGTTTTAGCTATTATCTGTTTAATATGTTAATTGTAGTGCTCTTATGTCTTTATTGACTTAAATGTTTACAGTTATCCACTGGGACAATCAAAATAGTTTCTTTTAAACCTAACAGATTATCTACTCCCAAATGCTTTTGCAATCTTGATTCCATTTATTCAGTATAAGAAACAATATAGCACCCTGTTGATTTTAAGTGTGAGTTTCAACTCTAAAAAAGTAAAACATGGGCATATCAATGCTTCAGTTAGTATTTTGTAAAAGCATTTTGTTATTCTTCATTTTAATGTCATATGTTACATGTTTACCTCAGATAGTTAAGGCTACAAGTGGTTAAGAAGCTTTAATCTGTAATCACGGGTAAGGTTCTTTCAATTCCCACTATCAACTGTGCAACTATGCAAATCACTTTACCAGGCAGAAATGACTCTTAGGTCAACACAATTGTATCAACGGGGCTGAACTAACACATCATAAAATTATAGCAATTTATTTTGTAAACATTTAGTTAATTTCCCTTCATAAAACATGGGAGAGATTTCACATTATGCCACATAAGTTACACTACTACTGTCACAATCAGTATAATTGTATAATGTTTAGCACTTATTAAAAGCTGGATGGATATATATTACAGGTTTCTATCTATCTTCATGTGACACATTTATCACAAAAAAATACCTTTCCTACTGCTGATATGAATGTTATGTTGTAGAATTATATTTCTGTATAGTGTTTCCAGTTTTGCTGGTTCATAAAAGTAAAATGAGATAGCTCTCCTTCAGTATTCTTTAATGTGTCTAGATACTATAAAAATGTTTCAGTGCTTTCATATCTGTACTGAGCTGAAATACAAATAATTATCTTGAATCCAAAACATATATAATGAAAGGTCATTGACGCAGACTGATAATTCTTCACAAACAAAGAATCAATAATTCCATTTATATATTGGATGGTATGAACACTATATAGTCAATAGTGCTGTTTGGCAATAGATTATTTTTACTGCACTGTGACTGCAAGCAGATAAATCAGCAAGGCTTTCAGAATAATGTAGGCAAGAAGATAACAAGCCAGATTCACCAACACCTATACTAATTGTACACGTAAGTGTAACAATATGTAATAAAGAACATCCCTAACACATTTTTGTGTTTTCTAGTCACTCAGAAAGATTATACTAAGTGTACACGTAGTAGTACAAAAAAAGGAGACCAGCACCCGGAAGGCAGAAGCAAGGAAATGTATTGAAAACCAGACCGGTTTCAGTAAAATGCTTTCATCAGTGGTTAAGCAATAGTACCATGACAGATGCTGTTATTTATAGTCAATCCAACAAAGCAGTCCTGACATCACTTCCTGTAACAGAGGTTGGGAGAAAAAATAAAAAATAAAGAAATTTTGAAAAAACAACTAATCAGATGTTGAAAATCAAACATACTCAGAATATACATTATAAAGAGTGTATTGTGCATAAAACAGAGAAGAGATGTTATAATTTGTCATTTAGACCCGGAGGAAAAAGACCACCTAGTTTAACAATCCATCTCTTTTCTTTATTGTTTAGTAAATTGTGCCATCCAGTTCTGAAAGATCTGTTTCCTGAAATTTTGTCAATAACAGTGAAGGAAAATTTGGCTGTTTTGTGGATCAGACAGTGTCTATATAAGGCATTAGTGGATCTGGCATTCCTAATGTCCCCTAAATGTTCGGACATACGGATTCTAAATTATCTGGAGTTTTGTCCTATATAGAAGGCTTGGCATGAGCATGTGGCCAGATATATTACCCAATCCATACCACAATTAGCAAAACAATTGATATTATACAGTTGTCCCAAATTTTTACTAGTGAAATTTTTGGTCTTAAAAATATATTGGCAAAAAGAACAGTTACCACAAGGGTAACATCCGACCAGTTTCTCCCCTGATAATGTAGTTTGTTGAAATGGAGTATCATGATATGTGCTTTTTTTGTAGTGAGAGAAATAGGACCCAAGAGTTTTGCCTTTACGATAAGAGAACGGGCATCTATCCCCTAACCAGTCATCCAACTGTGTGTTGGTTTTGAGTATATTCCAGTGCTGATCAATGACATCCATGAGTTGTCCCGTATCTCTGCCAAAGGTAGTAACCAACCTGAGTTTATCCTGGTTAGAATTACTAACTTTGGGTTTATATGTCAGGAGATTGTCCCTAGATATCTTTTTAGTCCATATTAAGGCTGAATCGATATTGTGTTTATCATAATCCCTCTGTAAAAATCTATTGGAGAGGCCATTTTGGCAATGGGCAAGATCCTCCTGTGATGAACCTATTCTCTTTATTCTCATGAACTGTGATTTTGGAATATTTTTGATAATATGCTTAGGGTGAAGACTGGAAGCATGTAATAACCTATTGTATTGGGGATATTTCCTGTGAACCGTAGTACGTAAAGTGTTATCTGGTTCCCTTTGTAGATGAACATCTAAAAAATCAATTTCATCCAGGCTGTAGTTTGTTGTGACTTCAACACCCCATATGTTACCATTAAGGTATTCTATAAATTCCATGAGATACTCACTACCCCCTCTCCATACAAGCCAACAATCATCCAGGTAGCATCTCCATATATTCACCTCAGGCAAATACAGATTGTGAACTTCATTATAAATAATATGTTCTTCAACATAGCCCATAAACAGATCAGCATATATTGGTGCAAATGATGCTCCCATGGCAGTACCCTAAATCTGCCAGTAACATTGATTTTGAAAATAAAAAACGTTCTTAGTAAGAACCTGCTCTGCCATGCACATTAGTAAGGTGTTGAAGCCCGGATCATAGAGGTTAATTTTGTTGAGCCAATATTCCAATGCTGTCAAGCCTGCCCAATGTGGGATACACGTATATAAGGATTTGACATCTAATGTACACATCAACCAGTGTGATTCTAACTGGCATTCCGAAACAATCTGTAAAAACTCCATGGTGTCTTGCAATCTAGCCCTGACATAGGATAATAATGGTTTCAAATACTGTGTCAAAAAGACACACAGGGGCTCAGTAAGTGAGCCCATACCTGAAACAATAGGTCTTCCTGGTGGTGTATTGTAAGACTTGTGGATCTTGGGCAATAAATACAAATATTGTTTAATAGGATCATTAACTGTCAACTGAGATCTAGTTTTGTCACTGATGATACCTTCTTCTACAGCTAATTGTGAAAAAGCATCAATTTCCTTTTTAAAATTAGGAGTGGGATCAGTAGGCATGTTTAAATAATGCTGAGTGTTAGAAACTTGTCTATTTCCCTCTGCCCAGTAATAACTGGAATCCATGACTACTATTGCCCCTCCTTTATCTGCTGGAAGAATGGTAATATCAGTATTGCCCCTAAGATCCATCAACACCTGTTGCTCAATTCTATTCAGATTGTGTCTAAGGGTATGCCAAGATCCTAATCGATGATGTAAATCCTTAATGACAGCATGTTGAAAAATGGCCACATGTTTATCCATGGGTGGACTAAAGTTGGATTTCAGGAATCTGAATTCAGTTGATCTTTGAGTCTGTTCCTGCTGATCAAAAAATAGTTTAAGATTAATTTTTCTGCAAAAGGCTAATATATCTGAAACAAAAATACTCTCATCTACAAAGAAACCTGGTATGAAACCCACACCTTTATTTAACAAAGCTTCCTCAGTGGATGTTAAAACATGGCTAGATATATTGTGCACATTAAAACAATCACTATTCATTTGACAATGGATTGAAAAAGCTCCTCTATAGTTTTGACTTCTGTGTTTCCATCCTGCCCTGTGTCTCCTGTTCCTAAAGGATGCTCTGAGCTACGACCTCTTTTGGAAACCGGTGAGTCACTGATGTTAATGGACTCAGTATCTGTGGTGGAGGATTCCTCTCCAGAGCTTGTATTCAAAGATGTGCCCTTTATTAACATAGACCTGGGTCTCTTCTTAAGTGTATGGGTAGGGTTTCTGGTACCCTCCGCAAACCTGACACATGTAGGTAACCTTTATGAATCACTGTCGATATTTAAAGCTGGAAGACAATCAGTAGTAAACTAAAATTAGGAGGAAGAAGGTGTGAGTTATGCTGTGTTGTCTGTTCACTCAAAATGGTGCACACTTAGTGAAGGTATTATTGAAGCCTGTGTAGCAACTTTACACCCCTCTCAGCTTTATAATCTCCTTAGTAGTAGAACCATATTTGCAGTGACACTATCACCCTTTATCTAATGCTCAGGTGGTCCTTTCTTCTGTTATGCTCATTTTCCAATAACATCTTACATGAGGCAGTAACTTACACAACTATTTTCTAATATCCTTAATCCTACACAAACTAACGTGACAACATTGGATGTCAGTAATGTGGGTACTCCTTACAAATAGTTTGGTAGACACACACACACACGCGCGCGCACACACACACACACACACACACACACACACACACACATAATCACATACACAATTAAAAAAATAATGAATCTGGCATATTATTGGGTTATATTCTGAAAAAAGCCTATTGCAAATGACAGATTCTTCAGTAATGAAATAGGATCTGTACATTATTATTAAGATGTAGTTTATGTATTTATGTAAATGGATTGTTAGCTATAAATATTACAAGCCATAAATAAACATATACAAGCAGAATGGTATGCAAAATAAATTTACATTGCTTATAAGCGCATAAATATTATAAGTATATAATCACATACAACGAAAATCACCACATTAGGTGTTTCTCTGCAAGACATGTTATTTATTCTTATCTAAATGGTACTAGTGTGTACCTGTGCATGTGTGTGTGTATTTGCATGTGGTATACCTGAATAGAGAAGGTGTGGAATGAAAAGATGGAAAGTAGGTTCATAGATTAGTACTAAGCTAACTGCTCTTGCGAGTCATTTTAAGCCTAGTCAATTATCCCTTGTGAGATTCAAACCCTGCACCTTGTGTTTGTAAGGCAAACAACTTAACCATTAGGCCACCCTTGATTTAGGTGTATGGTACAGGGTAATATAACTAAGGGCATTAATGCCCATGCTTGAAGTATTGTATGTATGTATGTATGTATGTATAGGGGAATTCAATAAAATAAAATAAAAAAAAAACACAAAAGAATAGCCAAAACAAACATCCTGTGAAAGCTTTATTCACTGGTGCTTCTGGTACCTTGGCTTTTTGCCTTCAAGGAATGAACTTCACCACCAAATAGGACCTTTTGTATGCCCAGTCAATTAAATGTTAATTACCAATTAACAATTCATTATCCCTGATTCAAAACTGGAACCACATATTTACAAAATACATTAAATGTATGCATATATAAATTATAAAACATACATTAAATATCAATTTTTGTTTATTCAAAAAACTCTAAAAAATTAAGTTAACCTCCTGATTTAAACCTGCAGGGTGCATAGTTCTATAGCTGAGAATAAACTTGGTTTCCATTTCCAATAAATTGTGAATTAAGTTTCGTACCCTCCTCTATTTAACACATGTTCTGGCTAAAATACTAAAGAAAAAAACTTTCATCTGTCCCATTGTGTACCCGATGAAAATGTTCCAACATGACATTATCCAAGGTCATGTACCTAATGTCCCAAAGTGTTCAAAAATATGTCTTGAACATTCACTACATTTAACCAATGTACATTTAATAGGTTTGGACCCACATCCCAATATATAAATCATCTCACAAAAATCACAACTAAAATGATCAAAATAAATACATTTCTTATAATTTATTCTACAACCTGATAAATTCCTAATTTTGCTGCTGACTTTGCAATGTCTGCACACAAAGGAGCCCCCGCCATCCTCTGTGAAAGGTGAATAATTTACCCTATAACTGAGTAGTTTGTTTAAATTCAGGTATCTGCCATATGAAAAAGGGACTTGCTTGGGAAATAATTTATCCACCACTTCATCATAACAAACTTCTGGTCATAGTTTAATAACCAAATCCTATAATATATTAGAAAATGGAGAATATTTTGTAACAAAGAAAATTTTCTGCTCTTCAAAGTTCTTCTTACCACTTTCTTTCCCAAATTTTCCACATCACCAGTTTTCCTTCTTTTTTCATATTTATCCATGCTTTAGCCTTATCCAGTCCTTCTGACGAATATTCACTGGCCAATAGCCTGTATCTTACTTCTTCTAATTTCTTTTCTAACAGTCTTTTCTGAAGTGTTGTTACTAACACACTTATATTCCCCAAATGGTAAGGAATTGATTGGGGGGGTGGCATGCTGTTAGCATACAACAATTATTCAAAGCTGTCATTTTTCTGTAAGTTCCATCCTGCACAAACCCTCCCTTACCCATATAGTAGATAAACGTGCAATATCTATGGAAAAGGAAATGCAGCCCAAAAGATATAAACATAAAAGAGATTCTGGCCCTTATAAATACTCTCAACTCTCTCAATCACTTATGATCTCTGGGATCTCTTCAAGTGTTTACAAACAACACCACAGTGATGTGGCAGATAAACAAGGGGGAATCAGTTCTTACCCTCTGTGCAGATTAGAGATGGTAGCCTGGGATACAGGTTTCAGCAATATTTCACTGTACAGGCATTTTTCATCCTGTCAGAGCAAAATTGTGTGACAGGCAAGGACCAGGACAGACCCTAACTGATGGAAATATAATTGTGTTGTTTCCAGGAATTGATTGAACTCTGGGGAAAACCTGAAATAGATCTTACTGTCGCCATTCATACAATCAGTTTTTGAAATTCTGCTCTAGGACTACCTGCAAGAAAGCCAGAAAGACATATAATTTTTCTTTTCCATGGAAAGAAATGTTCCTGTATGCTTTTCAACCCTTTCCACTAATACCCAGAATCATTCAAAAGACTCAGAAGGACTCCCTAAAGATCATTGTAGTCACTCTTTTCTGGCCTGGAAAACAGTTGTTCTCCCTTCTTTCTGTAATGTCAAAAGACAATTTCCACAAGCTTCCTTACAGACTCATTCTACAGATTTACCTGTTATGGTAAATTTACTTGCACACCTTTCCACTGCTTTAAAGGTATTCACAAAGCATCTAGTTCTCATGATAACCTACTGGTGACTGCAAGGTATTCACATTGTCCTTATTTAGATGACTTGCTTATCTTAGCAAGAGTTTTTTTCAAAGTGTCAGGAATCTTTCCCCCTGGGTAAGAGATCTGTTACACATACTAGGGGTCCA
Organism: Protopterus annectens; assembly: GCF_019279795.1. NCBI lineage: Eukaryota > Metazoa > Chordata > Ceratodontiformes > Protopteridae > Protopterus > Protopterus annectens. The sequence continues at coordinate 911,616,003 of NC_056726.1, forward strand.
GAAGAATTTACAAAAGACTTGCCTGACTCCTTTCCACAGAATTGTTTTTTGGAGTATCTCCTGAACACCTCAGTTCAAAGAGCTTTTATTCCATAGAAAAAAGTCCATCTGTATCTAGGTCTATACCTGTATTTTTCTAGTCATATGAAATTCCCTGGAACGGAGTTCTTAAGGATTCTGGCTCTCATGGCATTTCTGATTCTCATGATACTTCTTGCAAGACTCCTCATGAGAAAAATCCAGTGGTACCTGAAAGCTGCATGGACCTAATATCAACAAGCCCCTGGCATCTCAGATTCTAGTTTTGGGGTTTCTGGAAAGGGGGATTTTTAGCTGTAGACAAAAAAGTTTCTCAAACACTAGGTCTTCCATTCTACCTCTTAGCTCCAGCATAGTCAATCTCAAAAGATGTTTCATACTTTGCTTAAGCAGTGTCTAAGGGAATAAAAGTGCAGGGACTATGAAAAAGCAAAGACAATCCAAAAGATATAAACATAAAAGAGGTGTTAGCACTTATAAATAATCTGAACTCTTTCATTCACCTATGATCTTTCGGATCTCTTCAAGTTTTATAAGCAACACCACAGAGATGTGGCACATAAGCAAGGGGGAACCAAATCTTACCTTCTGTGCAGACTAGCATGGTAGCCTGGGATACAGCTTTCAGCACTATCTCACTCTACAGGCATTGTACATCCTCTCAGAGCAAAATTGTGTGACAGACAAGTTGAGCAGGACCAGAGCAGACCTTCACAAATGGAAATTTAATTGCGTTGTTTCCAGGAATTGATTGAACTCTGGGGAAAACCTGAAATAGATCTTACAGCCTCCATTCACAATAATCAGTTGGTGAAATTCTGTTCTAGGACTCCATTCAAGAAATCCAGAAAGACATATGACTTTTCCTTTCCATGGAAAAGGAATGTTCCTGTGGGCTTTTCAGCCCTTTCCACTAATACCCAGAATCATTCCAAAGACTCAGAAGGACTCCCTAAAGATCATTGCAGTCACTTTCTTCTGGCCTGGGCAACAGTGGTTTTCCCTTCTTTTAGAAATGGCCAAAGGCAATTTTCACAAGCTTTCTTATGGACTGGTTCTACTTGTTTACAGGTTATGGTACGTTTGATGCACAATTGTTATTTCTCTTGCTATTCTCTGCAATGGCCAGCAGCTACCGACTAACCTTTACACTGCCAGCTGTATAACAGAGTTATTATTACTGGATCTCCAGAATTTCACTGTCTTTGTACTCATCTGATACTATGATTTCAATTTCAAATGAGTCAACCAACATTAAAGTAAAATAACATTTAGTCAAGCAATCTCTTCGTAAATGATGGTTACCAACAGTAATAGCCAATGTTGTTAAGTTATGTCTCATTAATGAAGTAAGACATCAGCCATACAACTGTATGAATGAACAGATTAAAGCTCTTTAGTTCTTAAAAACATCTGATTGTACTACAAGAGAGTATTATAGTTTTACAGCGAAAAATAACATAAACTGTTTAATGCAAAAAGACAGACAGAAAAATAACTCTAACTGTATTTGTTGTTGTTATTTCAAGCTCCTTAGTGCAGCTGATTGAAGCCTTAAGATGAAATCATGACCAGCAAGTCCATGATCCAGGTATGACTATATTAACTTTCTTCAAAAGTTAGTATTTCTTATGATCAAAAGCAGTCCAAAGGCAAATAGAAAATAACACAAGCAACTGTGGTTAGGTATACTCCACAGAGACTAGCTAAGATTTCAAAATATAAACAGAATAATACAGTTGTAGAAGTAAACTT
>NC_056726.1:911622796-911627796 GCF_019279795.1 Protopterus annectens
AACAAAATGATTATGCAACATCTCTGGGGTTGATCTAAGTTCTTAGTCGATTTGTTTTTGACCATCTTGGTCTGGTTGTGTATCAGTCACAAAGTTTTTATCAAGTTGAAAGTTCTTTACCGGTTTGCAGTGTGTCAAATGAACCCAGGACATCCTCTCGGCCACTCTAACTGCAGTAGGCGTTGCTAACAAAACCTGGTACGGACCTTCCCACTTTGGACTCGCCCAATTCTTCCTTTTCATCACTTTCAACCACACCCAACTTCCGGGGCCCATGACTGCTTCCACCGGTCTGGTCTGTTCCTTACCTGAAAGAGAGTTAAACTGCAAAACAGACTTATTCATTAACAATTTCTTCATATACTCTGCTAACGAACTGTCAGCCTCTTGTTCTGCAGGCATGAGAGCTTTCCACTGAGGCACATAGTATGCTCTCCCAAAAACCATTTCAAAGGGAGTCAGACCCTTTACATTTGGAACCGTTCTCATACTCAGCAGTGCCAAAGTCAGACAGTGTATCCAGTTCTTTTGGGTCTCCTCAACTAACTTTCTTAATTTATTTTTAAGAGTTCCATTGTACCTTTCTACCAGTCCTGCTGACTGTGGGTGATAGGCACAGTGGTTCTTTAAGGAGATACCAAAAAATCTCCCAAGTTGCTGGATCATTTGGTTGACAAAATGTGTGCCATTGTCACTATAAATCCTTTCCGGAATGCCAAATCTAGGAATTACTTCTTTTATTAAGGCTTTCGCTACTGTTGCTGCATCCGGATTTTTGGTTGGAAAAGCTTCTTCCCATTTAGAAAACATGTCTACAATAACTAAACAGTATTTTTTCCCTTCACACTTACTTAATTCTATGAAATCCATACAAATAGTATGGAACGAATATGGTGGTATAGGAAAACTTCCTTGCTTGGTTTTAAATGTCCCTTGTGCATGGTGCTTGTTACAAGTATGATAAGCTGCACAAAATTTTTGTGTGTAATTTGTGAATCCATATGTCTGGAATATTCGACTGACTAACTGTACTATCCCCCCTTTTGAGACATGGCTCTGCCCATGGCTCAACAAAGCTGCATATCTAAATAAATTAGACGGCAATATTGTTTTTTTTCTCTTTGGAAATGTACAGTCCATTTTCAAGAATTGCACCTCGTTTTACCCATTTTTGTTTTTCTGCTTTTGTAGTAAGCGTCTGCATTGTTTTTAACATGTCTAAATCTAAAATCTCAGAGGGTTGTAATTCCTCGTTCAAAAATAAAGTTTCTGAGTCTGAGACTGCTTGCTTTGCAGCCGCATCAGCTCGTGCATTGCCTTTTGAAATCTTATCCTGTTGTTTTGTATGAGCTACACATTTACAAATAGCTACTTTGGTAGGTAACTGAATAGATTCTAATAACTCCAAAATAAATTGCACATGATTAATAGGTTTTCCACTAGATGTTATCATTCCTCTATTTTTCCATTGTTGTGCAAATACATGTACTGTAGAAAAAGCATACTGACTATCTGTATATATGTTTACACACTTGTTTTTTGCTAAAGTACATGCCCGTGTCAAAGCTATCAACTCTGCTGCCTGTGCAGATAAGTTATGTGGTAAAGATTGGGCTTCTAGAATTTCAGTGTCTGTAACTACTGCATACCCTACTAGATTCTTTCCCGTAGGACCCCTTCTGCATGAGCCGTCCACATAATATGTCACCTCGGCATTATCCAAGGGTACATCTGTGAGATCTAGTCTAGGTAAAGCTAACTGTTCAATTTCCTGCAGGCAGCTATGTGGTGTGCCATCCGCAGGAGTTGGAAGTAATGTTGACGGATTTAAAGTCTTACATCGTTCAATTGTCATATGAGGTTGGCTCAGCAGTATGGTCATACATGAAAGGTGTCTAGCAGGAGAAAGATATGCCACTTTCTCTTGCAGTAGAATTACTGCAACTGCATGAGGCACTCTCAATGTAAGAGGGTGAAATAACACCACTGAGGCTGAAGCCTGTACTGCCATTGCAACTGCAACTACTGCTTGTACACAGTGAGGCAAAGATCGCACCACTGGGTCTAACTGTGATGAATAGTAAGCTATGGGCCGTTGCTTGTCCCCATGTTGTTGCGTCAATACTGACGTCATATATTCCTGCTTGCAATCTACGGTCTGAAAAAAACGTTTATGATAGTTTGGAAGTCCTAAGACTAATGATGAAACTATCAACTGTTTTAACCTGCAGAAAGCTGTTTCCACTTCAGGTGTCCATTGTAAAATATCTTGTGCTTCCAGTGGTGTCTTATATATCAAATCAGTTAGTGGAGCAGATTCCAAAGCATAGTTCGGTATCCAGCTCCGACAGAAATTAGTTGTACCCAAGAAAGACATAATTTCCTTCTTGGTTACTGGTTTGGGTGTTTGCAAGATTGCTGTTTTTCTTTCCTCGTCTAGTATCCTACCTTCATTGGATATTACATATCCTAAGTATTTAACTTGTTTTCTCCAAAGTTGTAACTTACTTTTGTTTACTTTGTGTCCTTGTGCTGCTAAAAAGTTCAGTAATGCTATTGTATCTTCCCTGCATTGGTGTTGGGTAGGGGCTGCTAGCAAGATGTCATCTACATAAAGTAGAATTTGACTACCTCCTGGTGGGGTAAAGCCTGCCAGATTGCTAGTCATTTCTTGTGCAAATATTGTTGGACTCTCACAATATCCCTGTGGTAGCCGAGTATAGGTATACCTTTTACCCTGAAATGTAAATGCAAACCAATATTGACTATCAGGATGTATAGGTATTGAAAAGAAAGCATTGCTGATATCTACCACAGAGAAATACTTTTGTTGCGGTTTTAGATCATTCAACAAAGTATGTGGGTCTGGCACCGTAGGTGCTCTAGGTATCACTACATTATTTACAGCTTGTAAATCTTGTACCATCCGCCATTCCCCATTTGCTTTTTTAACAGGAAATAGGGGTGTATTACATGGTGAATCAGGAGATTCTACCAGTACTCCTTCTTTGAGTAATGCTGCTATTATAGGCTTAATCCCTATTTCTGCATCCTTTCTCAAAGGGTATTGTCTTTTTTGTGGTCTAAAAGCTGATTTGGGGGTAATTGTAACTGGTCCTGCTGTCTGAATAAGTCCTACATCTGACTTGCCTGTTGACCAAAGAATTATTGGAATTTCACTCAAGGCTTTCTCTTCTTCTTCCAATAAAAATGCTAATCAGCTATCCTCACTGGATTGGAGGTGTACAGCTGGGTGTGTCTGTGTTAACCAGTTTAACTTCTGTTTTTGTATTCCCTGTTCTGATAGTTCTAAATCAGTCTGTTTTTCCCATCTTGTTACCTTTTTTCCTAAGTCTGCCCATTTTACATTTTTATTCTTTGTCAAGCTGACATGTGGTAATCGGTTTGATCTATATAACGCAAGGAATTCTTGAGGTAATGAACAGCTAACCACACTGTTCCCCTCAGTATCCCAATACAAAGTTCGTAACACTAATCTAGTTGGTCGATTCTTGAACAACTCTTGCTCATATTCTCTATCCGGTCCTGGTGTAGTACAATAGTATAGAGTACAGTGTAACAAATGCTGTCGATCAGTGTCGAGGGAGGGAGTCTTACTGATGGCTACGTTCATCAGTTCCTCGGTTACTGCCCCTGGACCAGTCATGACTAGGTCCTGGCTGTACCAGTAAAAAGTTTCACCCTCCGATCGCACTACAAAGGTATCCATTTGTCTCTGTGCCTCCATACCTTGTATAGTTGGAACTACTGCTATGCCCAATATCTGCATAAGGTCTCTGCCCAACAGGTTTACTGGACATTTTGCAGAAACAACAATTTTACTTTTATGAGTCATACCTGAAACAGGGTCAGTTATTGCTGTATCATGGGAGAGTGGCTCCCTGTATAGCTGTCCGTTTGCTGCTTTTACTAATATATAATCAGGTGATTCAGAGTGTTCTGGTAACTTGGAGGGGTATATCAAAGTCCGTGATGCTCCTGAGTCACACAGGAATTTGACTTCCCTTCCCTCTACCAGAAGTGTCACTTCCGGTTTTGTATCTGCTAGGTAGAGCTCCAGGCTCAACAATGCTAAATCTAAAATTTAATTTCCATTTTCGTCTAAGTCAATTTGTACTTCCTCTGTCCCTTCTACTACATTGGCATTTGTTTTTTCTATTCTAGCTGTTACTGGGGATTCCTGACTTTCATATGATGTATCCTCACTATCATATAGTCAGCTCTCATCCCCTTTATCTTCTGTCGTTGCTTCCTTATTTTGTTTACAGTCCCTAGCTAGATGCCCTTTTTTTCTGCACTTGAAGCATTCACCTTTCTTTTTTTCTCTCTTCAAAATCTTCTGATCGTTTGTCAGACTGTTTGTTTCCCTGAACATTTTTCCTTCCCTTTTTACCTGATCGTACTACAAAAACTTCAGCTCTGTCTTCAGCTGTGAAGACTTGTGTTTTCTTTTTCTTTTTGCTATTAAAATGTCTCTCAGCATGTCTAGCATATTCAAGTAGGGCTTGCAATCTACTTGTTCGATGATCTATCATATGCTTCGTAATGAAACTACTAATTGGAGCGATGCAACCTTTCAAAAATGCATTTTTTAGTTGCTGTTCATATGAAAAATCATGTGTTTGATTTTCAGGAACTGTCATACCGCTATGATTATTAAAACATTCTAATAATCTGGCATAATATCCATCTACTGTTTCATTGTCTTGCTGTATGCATTGGTTAATGCAAGTCCAGTCTGCTCTAGGTTTCCATTTCTCAGAGATTCGGTCTGTAAGACCCTTCACTCTATTGTCTAGTTCTGCGTCACTATGTGGGAGTGGCTTAAATTCTGCATTACGAGGATTCCAGTTGCCACAAATCATGTGCCAGTCTGGACCTATAACTTGTCTAACTACTTTTTCTACTTCTTCCCCATTTAAGTGGTAAATTAACCTCATGCCTTGTAAATCTTCTAAAAATTTTACAAAGTTAATTTT
>NC_056726.1:911632796-911740296 GCF_019279795.1 Protopterus annectens
GAACAACAAGCACAATAAGCCTTCATCCAGCAATTCCTAGCTCAGAAAAGCAGAGTCCAGCCTCTTCTCCCACAGAAGTGTAGACTGCAAACCTTCTTAACTTAAAATAACTGGTGTGAAGCCCAAGACCTTAAACCAAAAGTGAGAGGCTCAGAGTAACAATTAAAATTATATCAGGCAACTAACAGGCAGTAATAAATGCAGCAGAATAAATGCAATTGGACACTGAGAACAAGCAACAAAAGCAAACATGAAGTAATAAAGTAGGAAGAGACACACATACAATAAAAGCAAATGAATAAAGTATATTCTAATCAGGCTACTAACAATCATTAATAAATGAAGCAGAATAAATGCAACTGAGCACTTTTAAGAACAAGCAGCAAAAGCAAAATAAAGAAATAGAGTGGGAGGAGACACAAATACAGTAAAAGCAGCTGAAAAGTGTTTTTATTGGTAGAAAGGGAGGAAACAAAAAATAATTAAAGGTTAAGAAAATAAAGGGGTGAGGTTTCCCAAGTGATTTCACTGTACTCAGTAGAATGAACTGATGCAATTGGACTGGCAGGAGTGTCTAATATCAAATTTATAAAATGGAGACAGAATCAGAACAGAAAAAGGAATCTTGCAATAAGTTCATGACCCTGAGATATATTCACAAAACACAGCCATTGAATAATGTTAAAACAAGAACCTAAGAGCAATGCAGTGCAGGGTTGGGAGGGTAGCCTAATGCTTAAGGTGTTTGCCTTACAAACACAAGGTACAGGGTTTGAGTCTCACAAAGGATAATTGGCTAAGCTTAAAATGGCTCGCAAGGACAGTTAGCCTAGTACTAACCTATGAACCTATGCAGTAACAAACAGATGAGATTACTTTAACAAGTGGAAGCAGTGATAAATTCAACCAATAAATAAATGCAGCACTGGAATGTAAAATATTACTGAAACAGAGCAAGTGCAAAAAAATATATACCTATGTCAGCTTAGTAATTAGATAGTCTTAGAAGCACTCAAATTTTTCCAGCCAGACACAGGAAAACAGCTAGGCACAAAAGAGCAGTATCTACAATGTTAATTCTTTTACACCAGCAAGATGAAAGACTTTTCTAAAGACAAACCCTCAGGCCAATCAGATAAAAACATAAAGAGCTACAGAACAGTAGTTTCTTCCTAAATAAAAAATGGAGGCAGAATCAGAACAGAAAAAAGAATCATGATTTCAAACAATGAAAACAATGAAATTGCTCACTCTCTTCCTTGGTTTGGTGCTTATCATGTCTTCAGAGGTACTATGGATTGTGGGGGAGTTTCAGAATTTGCCAAGCATATACCACCTTACAATGAATTCTGATGTTTACCATATTTGAACTCCTAGATGTCCAAATCACCCTAAACAGATTATTTACCACCTCATAAATAGCTATAGAATACCCTCTATGTCCCCTTCTGGACACGAGAATTATCACAATACCTTAGCTGAAATCCTTTTTAATCATAACACCTATCTACTGGGGACTTCAACTATCCATAGTGGATGTCATGCCCAACACTTACTTAGCATAATAAATGCTAATGTCCTAGTACAAATAGTTAACCATCCTACTAGGAGCCCTAATACCCTAGCTGTCTTCCTCACAAATATGGCCATTTCTTGCTCCCTACCACGTGTGTCATCTTCCCCTGTTAAATCAGGCCATGCATTAATTATCTTTTCCTTTAAAATTGGTGGAATCTCCTCTGCAAATCCCTCTTTGTTCCAGAACCTCTCAAAAGCAAACCTTCCTCAGTTACTTAATGACCTAAATAAATTCCACTGTAATCCTATGCTTCTGAAGTCTACTCTCACATAAACAGTTGTATTAATAAGGCAGCCCCTATCCACACCAAATAAAATGTGAAAGTTAAAACCAAGCACCTCTGGTGGAATATAAGATAAATTTTATAACAAGAGAAAATGTACTTAATCCTTATAAGAAGTCTCAGTCTACTTGCTTTAAGATCAAACTTAAATAAACTAGTAATGAGCTTAAAGGAACTACAGTGAAGGTAGCACTGATTTACACAATACATATTAATGCATATGTTAAGAAGAATCATATTTTTTCCAAGACAAATATATGTCAGGTGGTGAAAAGTGAACCTAGATAATGACCAATTTACTACTATACTTTAGAGTTCACCCTAAGTGCAGGCATGATATCTTCATTACAGGGTATTACAAAGAGGCAATATATACACATATAGACTAGAGAATACTGCAAGGAATCCGGTGACCTATGTATACAGATAAGCAGAATAAGATGAAGAGATGAGATTCTTCACCCAGCACCTCCCCCCTGACTGGAATAAACTTCCTCTGTCTGCATGTTAAATAAAATTATTTGTTATTTTCCTTCAGACGAAACCTAGATGTCTGAATGGGTGTGCTCAAATTTATCCTCAGACAAAGGAAGTAAAGCCTTAGGATGGGTACAGGAAAGGCCTGCATGGTATTTGGATGAAATTGCATCAAAACTCCTATGAAGTCCATACTGTTCCCTGAAAAACTCCCTTGATATTGATGAAGTGAAGCAAGCCAATGACCGTTTTATGCTGTATCTGTAGTTGTAAAGATTACAATGAAACAGTCTGAAAGCATTTTCATGAAAAACAAGTGAGACTAAAGATGCGATGAGACAACTGTGACATATTGTATCAACTGCCTTGGAAAGGTCAAGAAACAGAGACAAGTTGATACCACTGTAGTTGAGACTTTCACACATGTATTCAAGAAACAGACTAAAGGGCAGTTTTGAATGAGCATCTCGATGATTAGTAAAAAAATCACATCCACTCTGCTATCTAATGCATCTATTTATGAGAAGCTTGAGTGAAGCTGATAAAAATGGAGTGCACATCCGATGGAATTAGAACATGATTTTTCTGGGGACTTTGGATGCAGGAAAGTAGCATACAGTAGTGAAGCTCTGATGTACATCTTGGTGGAGTTAGCAAGTATTATTCTGCTGGGTAAGGCAACAAAAAAAGCTTTGTAACACTTTACTCATAGAGGACTTCATAATGAAAAAAATTACACTGGGGAGCACTGAAGCAGTAATCAAATTGTTTTCAAATGTTCATAGGTAACTACTGTGCTAATGACCTCAGGGGGCCTTTTTTAAGCCTAGCTCATACTATACAAGATGAGAATCAAACCCTGTACCTTATGCCTGTCTCGTGAACATCTAAATCATTAAACAACCCTCACCTCACTCTAAGTGCTTATTTTTGTATCTGAGCACACAAATGTGTATGCTAATTCCTCAAAGAAAAACATCTTGAATTCACACTGATTGTAACATCAGTAATTGAAAAACAAAATATCAAAAAAAAGCAAAAAAGTATTTTTTTTTTGCAGAGGGAAAGTGCTATTGCACCCCTCCTGTGGGATTGTTCCCCCCACATGCCTGCTAATTTCATATTCCAACTCTAAGTCTTTACAGCAATGGAGAATGGCCAAATTGCATACCTCACTTTAATATGATCTCACACAAAGCGATCTTGCAAGGTTTGATAACACGCACATTTGATTAGTACTACCACTACTCTGTTCATTTAATGAACTGAGCACTCAATAAACCTCAATTTCAGCATTATACAATTTTGCATGGTGGTTGACACCAGTCATGTGGTTTAGTCTAATGCTCATAACAGTTCTGGAAACAGGTATGGCTATAATATGTAACCTGCAGCAGCAGCTATAGCATGAAAATCAAAAAGCTGTAGGAAAATCAAATATGTGAACATGGAAAACATTGAAAAAAATATTTAACTTTTGTTTTATAAATTGATCTTCATCAGAGGAGATACTGGTGGAAAATAGTTGTATTATCTACATGGAGACTATAATCTACTGCTCAAATCAAAACCCTGAACTACTCATACCATCTTTCATATAACATACTCACAGAAAAAGATCCATACAATGTTGACTGCTTCATTCTTAAGCCATTAACAGTGCAGTCTTAAACGTCTTGGTACTGTCTTCAAGAATGGCTGCATAACATAGTGTGCTCAAAAAAGGCTTCATTTCTCATTACACAACCACTAACACACATTTTAAATCTCACCATCAAAACTAATCTTATTCCCCAGAATGGAAAACCACAGCTACCATTCCAATCTTAAGAATTATAAAATCCTCACAGACAGATCACTCCTTTCTCGTCTCCCTGCTAAACATCTTAGCTAAAATAAGAAAATAATGTAAAATAAATCAATCAATCAATCAATCAATCAATCAATCAATCAATCAATCAAGCAATCGATAAAAACACAACACACTCTGCAGCTTCAAACCCTGGTTGATGAATATGAATTTGCAATAACTTAAAACAACATTTCTCTACAGCCAGGTCTGGAATGCTTAAGTCTTATGGTTAGAGAGTCAGAATTGACCAAATAATTAAGCAACAACAGTGAGGATCAGCAGGGCTTCTGATGGGCATTTAATACTAGCACTGCTCTGCACTTTGCCACTAATTATATTCTTCCAGTGTGGAAAAATACCCCATAAAACTGACATGGATATAGCAGATCACTTTCTTACTGGTGTCCTTCCCATTTTCCTAACATGGCTTCACCCATCCCTCAATAAACTAGATCCAGTAAAGTCTTATTGGAAAAGATAAGTGTTCCTTGAATTACTCTTAAGTCTTGAATACAGCATGTCTCCCTGATAAACACTATATTTCTCTCCTTCTCCATTAATAATTTCCCTTCATCTGCCTTCATTAACATCAGTTTTATACAAAAATGGCCTAATCCTTAAAAAAAATCCCAATAAATACTTCAGTCACATCTACAGATGACTATTTATTTTATTTTTACCCTGAACTCCTGTATAAACTGCCTCAACCGGGACTATCCCCTTCTTCATCAAAGTGGTTCAATAGCTATTTAACTGCCAGGCTGCAGTCTGTTAAAATGGCAGAATATACTTTCTCTCTATCTCTCTGTCTCCATATGTGCAAGTCTGCAGTGGTGTACCTCAATGCCCTCTTCTTGGTCTCCTCCTCTTTAATACCTTTATCAATGACATGTATACATCAATAGATCCAGCCTCTCATGCAATATGCTGATGATTCTACACTTATATGTGCATGTAATGATGTGCCTCAATTCCTCCATATCATGCAAGAAGCTTTTTCCACAGTTGAGAAATGGCTCCATAATGCCCAGGTACTTATCATTCCTAAAACAACAAAGTTACTGCTATTTTTTTCCAATATCACATTAGAAATGCTCTACAGGCATAAAGACTGCCTTAGCAACCCTACCAAAAGCATTCTTTCTACTACCTACCTTCTCCCATCTCCCTTATACAATGTACCCACTCCACCCAACCTTCAAGCTATGATAAGGTTGCAAAACTTGCCACCAACAAACAATACTGCAACCACCACTGTATTACCCTTAATGCTTTGTATTGGCTTGAAATGCCATACTACTTCGCTTACATGCAGCTTATTTCCACACACAACATTACCCACAAAGAAGATGACCTCCCTGCTTTTACTCCTATTCTCCATTTCTCTAACCTTATTTTGATCTAATAAACATCTTCTCAGTATATATAAACCTGACAAAACCTCTGATCAAAGTCTGTACTCATACTCTGTCACTAAAAAATGGAATTCTATCTCTCAGCGAATTAGATCTGCCTCTAACTTCTCCAAATTTAAATATTCTATCCCTCAAGAATTAGATCAGCGGTGGTGGTGCTGCGGTAGCGTTGTCGCCTCACAGTTAGACGTTGCACGTTCGATTCTCAGAGCATCTTCTGTGTGTTGACATGCGTGAATGGGCATTCCTTCACTGAAGGTTGTGTGTTAGGCCCGGCAAGCCAGCATGTAAAACTCTAATGTGGCGACCCCTAACCGGGAAAAGCCGAAAGACAGTTTTATCCCTCAAGAATTAGATCTGCCTCTAACTTCTCCAAATTTAAATACCTACTAAAAGACTACCTAAATAAAACCTGGCTCTACTCCTGCACTGTCCCAGGCTGAACTAGTCCCTCCATCCTTCAACCAGCAGCATACTTAGGCTATATTCAGAGACAAGGAATTAATATAATGTAATTCTTAGACAAAGATCAAATTTATTTATGCCTAGGCTATATTATCTAGTAATATCTGTTCCAAAGAGTGAACTCAGTCTATTGAATGTCATCTCTATAAATTACAACTAGTGAATACTTTATTGACAATGGTCTTTTTAAACTTTTTATAGCTGTCACATTTTTGTAATATGTCTGTATAGTTTCACTTTGTATGAGCTAAAGCTGATTTGTTTCTTAATGTGTCATTGTTCTATGTTAGGCTTTGTAATCATTTTATTTAATTTTAAGCAAATTATGTCAATATGGAGCTTTTCTTCTAGGGCCTCTGCTGAAATTAGGATATTATCCCATTTGAACTTTCCCAGAAACAAATGTCTAATAAATATTTGTTTACCAGAGTAGAACACAGATCTCCATGGACGTTTTTCAGATTCAGCCCTTGGAACAATTGTCTAGTTAAGTGACTTGCTTGGAGTTACACAGGCAATGAAAGCTGTAGGAATCAAACCCTGGACCACTGGACCAAAAAGGAACATCTGGAGAGGCCGCAAAAATACCTCAAAAAGAGGATCTTAGGCCTTAAACACTTGTCCTATATGGACAGATACAAAAAAATCCAACTATTCTCTGTCTCATAATGCCTACTTAGAGGCAATCTCTGCTTGACTTACAAAGTCATGTCTGACCCAGCTCTGTTAGAAATGCTACATCTAAAGAAATCCCACTCCCTCCACACTACACACTCCAGAGACGTCAACCTCATTACCACAATCAACAGAACAAGCTGAAGGGACAGGTTCATAACCCAGAGACTGGCCATGCTATGGAATAGACTTCCCATACATGTCAAGCGGAGTGTCTCATTGGCCCTCTTCAAGAAAAATCTTGATGAGTGGATGGGAAATAGAAAATTCACCCCGGTGTTTGCCTTACAAACACAAGGTGCAGGGTTTGAGTCTCACAAGGGATAATTTGCTAGGCTTAAAATGGCTCACAAGGGCAGTTAGCTTAGTACGAGCCTATGAAATCCAGTGGCTCTACTTGACAGAGGCACTGGGAACTAAGGTCAGGTGGCATGAGGCCAGAGTAATCCTATGGACTAGGCTTGTAAGGGCTCCTAGGCCATTAGTCTAGTACAAACCTATGAACCTATGAACCTATGAACAGCTCCTTAATCCTCATCACAAACTGCCAGACAATACCATTTGCCTATAGCTCCACAACAATACTCCCATTATCAAAACACAGACTGTGATATTTGGAGCTCCTCAACAGATATCAAATAACCCTAAAATACACCACTTACAAACACCAGCATGTGACCCTAGACCCCCACCCCCAACACCACACACACAAACTGTAAACACCACTGACTTAGGTACCGTAACAATTTCATCAGTCGCTCCTCCCAAGAGTCCAGAAATGGTACTGCCAGATCAAATTTAATGTCAATAACTAATCAAAACACTTCTTTCTTTGTTCTCAGAAACTCTCATAACAAAACCATCCTGCAAAAATCACAAAATAAAATGTGTACATTTACTAATCTGTCTGATAGCTGCATACATCCACTGATACTCTTCTAACTGATGTGTGGCATTGTTGTTTGTTTTCACCCACTACAAACTTATCCACATTGACTACTGCCCTCTACTAAAACATAAATTAGCTATGAACAGCAATCAGTACCCACTTTGGAACAACCCCTGTGTTTTCCTCACACTCTGGAGACCCAAGTTTACAGGGACCACAACTGAGTGCTCTTTCACTTGCATTGTTCCTTTAAAGGAATTCCAGCCCACCTGATATACATACCCTACCCTTGGCTTTCACGGTTTCACTTATTGTCTATTACAAAGTCTCAGTACAAAGGAAATGCTATTCTTAAGTGCCTTCCTCAGCACCTTTTAATGTAGTGTATGCCTGACTATTTTTAATACCCCTTAGGAAATATCCTTACTATTTTAGAAAAGTCTACATTTCTGCTTTCATCTTCAAACATTATACCCCATCTGCTGGCATTTCCACAGTGTATGTTTCCTTTTTGGAAAATTTACATTTTTTTACATGCTAGTTTGTTAAACTAACAAGTTATCACTGTGTCTCTTTATGGCACAGATTTGATGTATTTATACAACAGTTTGCTCTGTCTTTCTGTGTTATTTTCTTTTCCTGTTTTCATTGTATTTTTAATAATTGTGTTTAATAATTGTGTATACTCACTGTTCATAATATTATTATGCTATACTTGTTACTAGAGCTTTTCTCTCTAGTTATCAGTAAGTAAAGTGGCACTTCTTCAACTCAGTCAGTCTATTATGATTACTAAGTGAAAACAAATACATATATACATGCATGCAAAATTTAACATAGGCATTTGTTTTATTATGGTATTGTCTTATCTTTTCCATAGTCTTTGTTTGTCAGTTGCAAACCATACTTTGTTTACTGAAGCTTCTTTAGTACTTGTAGCATTGGTTGCAGCTATTTTTTCTTTTTGTTAATCAGCATACTTACCGATTTAACAAATGTTCTTCCATCGTACCAAGCAAGTAGGGTATTTGGCTCTTGTACCAAGGAAAGAGAAAACTTCTGACAATGTCATACTTGCAAAGTGTTTATTTAATTATGTGTTATTTTTTTTTATTGACATTTGAAGTAGGAATCCATATTCAGCAGAGGCCCAGGGGGAAAAGCTCCAAAGTATTACAAAACATTTTGAGAATAATAATTTTAAGTCTTTAAAAATAATACAAAAAAACAAGTGCAATTCAAGTAAATACAACAAATTAGACATAATATGACAACATTGGTTAAGAAGAGATACACTTTATATGACAATAAATTAATAGTCAGAAAAATTTTAGCCAGGTTAAAGAGAAATTAAAAGGTACATTAGCATAATACAAATAAGAATTGCAATATGAAGTGAGAGAAAAACATGCGCATGGTATACTTAGAAAGAAAGTGAAGAGAAATTGATAGAAGTAAGAAGGTGAGTGAAGAAGGGGAAAGTAAGGAAATGTAAGGTATGAATAGGTATTTGTCCACATTTTTCTCATGCAATTTTGTACATGCAGTTCAAATTTAAGATTATCATCCACTATCATCTCTAATGACTTGTGATGAGAAATTACTTCAGTGGTTGTGTTATCAAGAAGGAGGACTTTAAATTTTGTTTTTTGTTTTTTTTTTTTTTTATGGGAGAAGGATTTGAGAAAAAATAGTAGTTTTGAGTTTTTTTTTTTTTAGGGTTGAGCATGAGTTGTGAGTTACAAAGCCATGTTTCAGTTGCTGTTAAAGTTTCCTCAGCAATATTTTGGAGGTGTGCCATGTCATAGTGAGTTGAGAGGGACCTAATGAGGACATTTGAAGCAGAATTTTGCTGTGCCAAACTGTGTCAAAGGCTTTAGAATTCTACAAATAAGGAGGAGACTAGTTTGCTGTTTTTGCTAGCTTACAGTATCTATATAGTTTAAAATTGCAGTATTAATACTATGGGAAGGATGAAGTCATGTTGTGTCAGGGATAGGAGTTTAACAATTGTTTTGAAACATTTTTCAAGTACTTTGGAAAGGGGGATAAGCTTGTTATAGATCTAAACTTAGTAATGTCTGTTGAATTTTCTCCTTTGTGCAGATGGATAATGTGTGACTTTTTCCAGAGAGAGGGAATGTGAGATTCCGGGATTGACCTATTTATAAGGATTGAGACATGGTACATATTGCTATCAGCTGCTATTTTAAGGTATTCATTTGGAAGGTCATCACCTGAAGTAGAGCATGGTTTCAGATGTTTAAGAGTATTTTTATATAGGATGTAGGTACAGGTTTAAAAGTGAAAGTGGATGTGGTGATATGTGACTGTTGGGTAGGGATAGGATCAGATGTTGGGGGAATCCATGGTTAAAAATACTATACTCTATATAAATGAATTGTATTGCAGTTTTGATTGATGAGTTGTTGGGAGAGGAGTTACAGTTGAATTTATGGCCAGATTGCAAGATTTATTTATTTATTTTATTTTATTTATTTTACATTTGTTGACCGGGATAGTCTGACTGGATGCATGTCCATTTTCAGCAGAGGCTCGAGGAGAAAAGCTTTCCTTAATGTCTGTCAAGAGATTTTTAGGGTTATAGTTACAATTATTCTGAAAATTATTATAGTGTAGTTTTTTGTCTTCATTAATTTGCTTTTTAGTGCAATTGTGAAGCATTCTGAAGTTTTCAAGATATTGTGGTATTTTATAATTTTGCCATTATTTCCATGATTTTTCTCTATCCTACATTAGCATTCTACTCTTTTTGGGTAGCCCAATTGTATTATTTGTTTATAGTCCCTTCCTTCTAGGAGGTGCAAGGCTATTTAGGATATTCAGGAAAGCTGTACTGAATTCATTTACAGCATCGTTTAAGGGGATAATTTTTAGAAAGTTCCAGTTAATAGATGATAGGTTAGTAATGAAGACTTCTGGGTTAGACTTGGAAAGGTTGTGTGTACTTTATAAAAATGTTGTTTAAGTGGATGTTTGAGATGTCTGGTTGTATAGATTGTGAGATAGTTACTGAGAGATTCTGCCATTGTATCTGTGGTAGTGAATATGCATGGGTCTAATACTAGAATCCAGTCTAATACACAAATCGAAGTGTGACAAGGCTAAGAATAGTGAACTTCCATCCTCAGGTTAAATAATAACAGAGAGTAATCAGTTTATAGCCAATGCAAAGCAATTAGCAGAGAGGTACAAAGTGGAACCAGTTTTCTTTCATTTCCTGCACTCAGAAACCTGTTAGCCAGGAAATCTGAGTAACTAGCATATACAGTGTAATCTACTGGCCAGGAGATAGGATAGTGTCCAACTTAGTAAGTGGTCCTTAGAGTGCAAGGATAACTCTATCAGGAAGGGGAGGTTAGAACTTATTTTTAGCACAGGCATGCACATATTTGACTAGATGAAGTTAATACACAGTAAGGTTCTTCCAATTAAATTTACTTACATTGTAAAATTACAAAATTCTTACTGAGAATGTTCGGGAGTTTGGCCTTGTAGCAGAGTTTCAGCAGTATCTGGGTCAAACATAGCGACCCCAGGCTATTGTACAAAGTTAAAATTCTCAGTGAAAATGCGTGGGAGAACATAAACTTAGAAACAGGGATGAATTCATTTACTTTGGGTTACAACACAAGTTATTACTAAAACAGCAGTTTTAAGCAGGTGACCCATTGGACCATCTGTAGCCTACCCAATGAACCCACTGATTTATCATGACATGAATTAATACCACTCCCTGGCCTTGTTTCAGACCCTTTCCATAAGGGTTAGAAGGGCCAGACTGGTGGTGCACTTACACATGTCCATCCATCCAGTCATCCATGTTAAACTTAACTCACAGAAGTCTATAACACCATTTTGTATACTTCTATTTCACGCCCATACCTTCAGGTGGCATCCAGGACTTTTTGGGGGGCTGGCTTCTTTTACTAAGTGACTTACCAGCTACTAATGAGCAATATTAGATAGGGCAAGGACTTACTAACAAAATGACACCAAGATTGTTAGTCTAGGAAGTCTTGCAATGGAGGAATTAATCTTTTTTGATACTTACTAATCATATTTTCACATTTATGTTCATATTTTCATAACTGAGAATAAAAGATCTATATGTTATTTTTTTTAAAAAAGTTTTTATTGTGACAATAATTGTATTTAGAAATTTGTAAACATAAAATAGAACAATATAAACAAGAACAACTATGTACAAGAGTGTCTACTAACAATGAAGATTCTCTAAAAATTCCTATATATTACAATTGAGATGAGTATAGCTATTTTTGTTTATCAAGCAGTTCCTTGAAATTTGTCCACATATTATAGCAAGAGGTGATTCTAGTAGATCTTGATTTAATGATGATAATTTCCAGATGACATACTTCAGTTGCAATGTTTGTGAATTCTTTGAAAGAGGGTGTAGCTTCATTCTTCCAATTCTTGTTTATAACTTTCCTCACAATTGATAAAATAGACCATAAAGTAGTGTATTTCATTCTTTTAATATAAAAAGGAATTAAGGATATTAAAAATAGTTAATGACTTAGATAAAACAAAACTGTCCGCATATAAAGCCTGTAAAAATATTAATGCTATTCCAATAATGTGTAAGTACAACACAATCAAAGAGCATGTGTTGCCAATCTGCTTTAACCTCCTGTTTACATCTCCAACAAAACTGCTTCTTTTTAAACATTAATTCAATGTTATGAGGTATAAAAAAGATCTATGCAAGAATTTCCAAGTAAAAAAGTTTCCATCTAAGAGAAGAAGTCTGTTTGGAAGATATTAAAAATGATTTTATCCTCTTCATCTGAAGGTCTATTATTAATGTCAATAAAATAGTTCCAATAATTGTCATTCCAACTTTTTATTTCTTTCCTTGCCACTCTATATAATTTGGATAAGAGACCCTGTCCCATTGTGTTTTGTTCTATTTATAGTATTAAACATTCAATTAATTTTGGGATAAGATCTGTTACTCTTGGTTGCATTAACTTAATTTTACCTTCTACATTTTGTCTGCAAGATTGTACATCCAACCACATATCTTTGCTTAAATCATATTTACATATGATATAATCAACATAATGCAGTTTTTCATTATTCATTAACTGAAACCAATATATCAGATTTTTTTCTTTCAGTGTAATCACTGTGTGTAAGCTTGAAGTGAAAACATTACTTTGAGTGTATGCTATAGGAAAAATAAGAAAAATCCATGCCTTATATGTTGAATTTCTATAAATTAAGTTTACAAAGGTATTTAATATAGTAGAAATAAAAGTCAATTGTATGGTGGCTCCTTTTAGCAACCAATGTAAACTATTGGGTAGTATAAGATTATGATTAGAGTTTATGTTATGTTTAAATTTTATGAAAAGGCATCATAGAAACTTTTTCCACCTGGCTGTGTAAATATTATTTATCCAAAGAGATATTCCCCCAGATTTACTATTCCTCCATGCAGGACTAGCTTAGTCCTGCACGGAGGCGGCTGTTTAGGAGCAGGACGGCAGCACGCCATGCATAGTAATGAGGTACGCTGCCTGAGCTCCTAGGTTTACACAGAGCATGTAAGAGTGCAAAGGGCGTGTTTGAAAGCAGAGTTCTCAGAATATACATGCCCTCACAATGAAGAACAGTAGAAAAGGGTATGAAATGAGCGAGACCGCTCATAGGTGACCACATATCCCCACCAACAGTCCCACTTATGTACAACAGCAACAGTATATATAAATAAAATGAAGAAATCCTTTATTTATTTTTTTTAATCTGATTAAAGCTAACTGTAGGTGCGTGGATGTGCCCATCGCTTAGCTACGGTTAATGCAGCTTAAATGGCTGAAGAGGATAACAAGGGAGATATATGCAACTGAAACAGCATAGCAATAGTATAGTGAGCAGATCATTTGCCTTATGAGCAGACATTCCCAGTTCAAGTCCCACTGCAGCACATTCTATTTCCTATGGCAAAGCACGTTTTGAGTAATATTTATGTTGCATAACACACTAAATAACATATTTTTATGAACTGGAGTACTGTAGTAAATGAACATGAGAAATGTCAGTGTCATAATGAATAAGGCACTAGTAAGCAGGCTTAAGCACAAATAAGCAGTAGTAAGCATATTTAAGCACTAGTAAGTGGGTTTAAGTCCGTTTGCGAGGCGGAAGCAATTGTAAAGCTAACTCTCTGTAAGCAGATGTAATGGCAGGTTAGCAGTGCTTACCATTGCACAAACCAATTTACAAATGTTCAAAAGTGCCTTAATCACTTTGTATCCAGTTGCCCTTGTTCTGCCCATCAACAAAATAAACAGCCATGCAGGTCTCAAACCCAGGACCCCCTACACCACAGTCACAGTAGTTAATCACCAAGCCATCACAGAAGTACAGAAGAATGAAGTATCAGCAAACAAGTCCTCACCATAGTAGAACAAAACCAAACCTGTGAAAGGAATCAGTATGCAGTCATATGTTCCATAACCCACTATATAACATAAATATGTGAACTGGAGTACAGCTGTAAGCCCAGAAGTGAGGTGTAATTATAATAGAGTGTTGAAGTCCCCAATAAAACACAGGGACCTCATAGAGTGTACATACATATTAATCATGGATACCAGGCATACATATAAGGTGTAATGACACATCTAGAATACCAAAAAGGAATTATAATTCAAAGTCTAATGTAAGCAACGCTAAACATTGCACAGGGCAGCTTAGGAGGTGTAAGCAATGTGTAGGGCAGCTAACTCATTATGCCCAGTGGTATGCCCCTTTAAATAATGCCAACCATAGGTAAGCAGGTTTGCCCATAGCTTTGCCTTTTCAAAACCAGCCAATCACAGAAAAGTGCAGGAAATCAGCCCTACTTAAACCCAAGAGGTGGGAATACATCTCATAACTGGTTATAGCTTCCCCCTTGCAGGCACTATGGCAGTAAGGGGAGAAGGTGTGTGTCTTCAGGTGCAGCGCTGGTGCATCCAGGAGTTCAAGATAATGGCAGGACTCCTTGTCAAAGACCATGATCAGAGACTGCTGCAGGGCCAGTACAAGGGCTCCCAATAGAAAGGCGGAGGCCTGGGACTGTCTCGCCCGTGACCTCGCCAGTGCCACTGGCATACCCCGAACTGGTGAGCAGGTCAGGCACCACTATGCCGACCTGAAGAGGCATAAGGGGGACCTCTTGGAGGAGTGGCTCTAAGAGGCTAGAATGGCAAGAGATGTTCCAGTCATGTGTAAGTATCACTCCAGTATGTTTGTAATAATTGCCAGCTCAGGTATATCATGGATATGTATGTCTAAATATTTCTCTTATGTCCAGCAGAGCTGCAATGGAGGGGGATGCAAACCAGGAGGCTCACATCAGTCATCTGGTGAGGTTGCAACACGAGACAGGTCAGTAACACTCACGCATTTACTGTCATAGGAAATAAAACTAAAAGTAGTAGTAAATTAATTGCCTGTATAAAACCTGTATTGTTCAAGGCAAGTACTGCATACACTAGAGAATATAACAGGAAGAGTCTTGTATTTTTTGCATGTCAATAAAATTGTAATAGCTTGATAAAACAGGTCTAACTGCTGGACTGCATGTGTATATTCTGGTATCATAAGGTAATGTAGATTTGCAATTATGTAATAGTACTGTTGTAGTAAGCACTCTGTTACCCACACTGTGCACCATAAATTGAATGTGTAGGAATGCCACTATATGACAGGTAATAGAGGCCATTTAGTACAACTGAGAGACACTTAGACAGTAAACAGAGAAAATACAAACAGCAAAAACTGAATTGCACATGCAACTGAAATGTGAACTGTTGCTTTTTTAGCACACAGCCACGGTTCAAATCCTGCCAGTGGTAGTAGTCTGCATACAGAATCATACCCCACAACTGTACAAATATGTCCAGAATGTCCAGTAAAGTGGCCCATATCTGTTACCTATCAACCTATCCCCCTGGGAAATCAGTGGGATGATCCCAGATGTATAGGCAGCAAAAAGTAAATACAATTGACACACATCTATGAGAACAAAGCTGGCACACTAGCAACTCTCTAATACCTTATGTGAGTAAGAAGCCACGTATGTTCCATTTACATCTCAACTTGTTAAGCTATGGTCAGAGTGTGTACGGTAACAGAGTGAGATGTATGTGCATAATAGTAATGTGGAATCTGGTACTGTGTGTGCGAACATTCAGGTAGTGCTAATAAACATTCCTCCCACAGGTCTGTCAGATACCAACACTATGCCAAGAAATACAGGAATGATATGCAGTTGCTCTGAATAATGAGGTTTTACACATCACTGCCACCCACACTGTCCTACAACATATAACTGTCTAGGAAATCTGTATAAGAGTGTTGTTATACAAGGTCAGAATGCAAAAGCACACGGGATTAATAAGACAGAAAGCAGATAGGACATATACAGCAATATCTATATAGCAGACACAACTGTGATGGACAGTATTTAAGTTGTAGCAGACACAGTCACGGTCTGAATCCTGGGAATGGAATTAGGCTGCATACAGAATCATACCGCACAACTGTACAGATGGGGCCAGAATGTCCAGTATATGTGCTCATATCTGCTGCCTGTCCCCATGTCCCCCTGGTAAGTCTGTGGGATGATCCCAGATGTTTAGCCAGCAAACAGGGAATACAAGTGATTGTCAAACATCTGTGAGAACACACCTGTCACTGTAGCAATCCCTGAAACTGTTAGGAGAGTAATAATTCAAGTATGTCCTATCTACAAGCTTTGACCAGACTGTGTATATTAACAGAGTGAGATGTATGTGCATAATACTAATGTGTAATCCAGAAAATTGTGTGGCAACAGTCAGGTAGTGCTAACAAACATTGCTCCCACAGGTACATTGGATACGAACACTGTGCTGAGGAATACAGACCATTATAACCTGTACTGGTACTGTTCACTCTGGTATTGTAGGGAATTGTGAGTGTTGCAGTTTCTCTGAATAATAAAGTATCACTGGTCACTGTCACCCACACTGTACTACATAATATAACTGTGTAGGAAAGCATGTATATGTGTGTGTTAGGTCAGTAAAGGTGGAAGAGGGCAATATTCTAGATATGTCCCAGCACACCAGCATGTGGTGAACACATAGCCAGAGTCTGTGCAGAAGGAGTTGGATAACTATGTGCAAAACATCAAACCGGAATTCGGGAGTATGTGTAAAAATAGTTAGCTAGTTCATGTGTAATGATGACGACAGCCATATCACTGTCCAAACTAAGGCTATAGGGTAGTGTAGTATGACTTGTAAGGTACAGATAACAGCACTGACTAGGAAAGTAATGTGGACTACAGGAATATATTAGTTGCTAATTGACATTTTTCTGTCCACCCACCATATCTCCAACAATAATCAACATACCCACCTCAACTGGTATGTAATGACTCTGATAATGTCCAATTGTTTGATAAATATTTTAATGGTTCCCATGCATGTGCTATATTGAATTATTCCAACATTGGCAGCATGGTGCCATCAATGTACCTGCATGTTCTTCTTATTACCACTGTGGTCCCATATATGCATGGGTTCTGCTTGCCATGCAACTGTTCCATATCTGGTGTCTGGGTTAATGGGAATATCTATGCATGCTGTTATACCTAACCCTGGAATGTGTTGACTATTACTAACCCACACATGATGATGAAATCTAAACACTATAGCACGCTTGGGAAGGCCGGACCCAGCGGACCCACCTGTCCCACCTCAGCTGGCCATGGCACTGGGCCCCAGACCCAGGACCTCCCTGTCCATTTGTCCTGCACCTCCTTCATGTGGAACCACTTCAGGGGATGGGGCATGGGCAGGCACCTGTCACCAAGTCAGGGCTGTGGTGCATAGACAGATCGACCAGTGGTTTGGTGATCTTCTACACCAGCTCAAGGGCCGCATGTCAGAATTAGAGAGTCAGCCTGGATTTGCAACTCAGCCTCCAGCACAGCCACCTTCGGGGCTGTGAAGGTGCAGTGTTGAATGCCCATTAGTGGGGACCTCAGTCCCACTGTTAACAGTAGGAGGCTTGCGGGCTTCTGATATC
Organism: Protopterus annectens; assembly: GCF_019279795.1. Classification (NCBI taxonomy): domain Eukaryota; kingdom Metazoa; phylum Chordata; order Ceratodontiformes; family Protopteridae; genus Protopterus; species Protopterus annectens. The sequence goes on from NC_056726.1 coordinate 911,650,545, forward strand.
CCAACATCCCTCCCCATCAAGGTGTTTACCCCCACATGTGTCATATACCACCTCTGTATGCATCTTGTTTGTCTTGTCTGTTAATTTACCCAACCTACCTCCCCAAATATACCTACTACCCCTCCCCAACATCCCACTCTCACCTGAAAAAAAATGGGCAATCTGTTCCCTCAAAAAAAAAATCTCGCCCCATACATAGCTGTCCATTTCACACACATGTCCACTGGACATGTAATCTGGTCTAATTGGCATCGCAATGTATTATTATTGTCCTCACTCACTCTCAGGGGTTTGACTGTCCAAGCCTACCTCCAAATTCAGTGTACATGCACAGCTGTTGCTGTTGAAGAAATGGGCAGCTATGGACCTTCCCTACACCCTTTCTGTACATCCCTGGCTATTTTCCCGACAGTCTTTCCCTCTTTGTGCCCCTTTTTTTCACCACTTTCCTATCAACCCCTTTTTCTTTTCTTTTAAAGAAATTAGTGCAGGGGTAAGCGGGAATAAGCACTTTTAAGCAGCAATAAGCAGGTTTAAGCCTGTTTGCATGGGGGGTAAGGAATGCCTACACAGGTTAAGCAATTCAGAAACTAACAGAGTATAAGAAACTGTAACCAGAAGTTAGCAGTGTTTACCTCCGCGCAAACTCATGCAAACCCACTTACAACTGCTTTAAAGTGCCTTAATCACTCTGTATCCAACGGCCCATGTTCTGCCCAGCAACAAAATGAACACCCTCTGCAAGGTGTGAATCTAGGACCCAACACCCCCTAGCCAAAGTGATTTAACACTAAGCCATGTCAGATACACATAACCTTCCTGTTTTCAAAAACATATCATCCAGCCCAGTCATTCAACAGTACAGAGAATGTATTCCAACATTTAGATGTATATGTGTGTGTAAATATATTAATATCTATACAGATACAGCATATCTATATATGTAGATATATATATATATATATATATATATATATATATATATATATATATATATATATATATACACATATATATAAATATATATATATATATATATATATATATATAAATGTATGTGAACATATATACATGCAAATGCCTACATCTATAGATATGTATGTCTACATCTATATGTCTAAATATATACAGCAGGTTATATATGTCAGCAGATATATGTACATATTTATATATATATATATATATATATATATATATATATATATATATATATATATATATAGGTATATACGGACATACATCCGTAAATAACAATGGGGAAAGAACAAAAACATATAAGTCCACATGCAATGTTAATGGGGTTGAGAGGGCCCAAACAATATACGTCTTGTACGAATAGGTATACCCCCCAACATCCAGACACTTCCCCCCTGCAATACACTACCAAGTGTTGCAGATCCCATAACCAGGACCAGACATGACATGGGCATCCCTAGGACACATATACACAGACACATATATGCAGATACAGATATACATATATATATACATATAGATGTAATTATACATACACACACAGAGATATGTACATTAAGTTACGTATGTAATACATGCACACAAAATGGGACAGCCTCTATTCCTACAGTTACCACCTTACCAAATGGAGACTGTATGAGCCACCCATACAAATGACATTCATTGCCTGCAACATATACCCACAGAGATATAAAATGCTATAACACCACACACAGGTGTGCATAAATGGGAAAGCTTTATTTGTGTACTATTACAGTTGTATATGCCATGTCATGTAGCTGTTTAGACATGGACATCGATATAAACTGAGTAATGCAACTGTGAAACAGGTATAGTAATACAGTAGTCTGGAAATGTTAACAAATGTTGTTGTCCAGGTCAAGGCCATCAAGTAGTACAATAATAAAGACAGACTGGGCCACAGGATACCAAACAATCGATGGTAAGTAATGCAGGTGTATAGTTCAACAGCCTCTAACTACACACTGTAGACAACCCCTAGGTGGTAAAGACCTAAGTTGACACACTGGGATGTAACTGTTACATAACAAGGCACAACTGACACCATCACAAGCACGCTGACAAACAGAACAGTCTGTATGGCATAGCAGGCTCTACAGGCATGCCATGGCACAGAGTAATATACACCTGTGTGTAAGTGCATCACCACAACCAATGTGAACACAGCCACAGCTACATATGGCATGCTAGTGTATTATTATAGTATATGGACTATCTGTTCAACACCAACCTCATATGTGCCAACCACACACTAACCCTACATATACTGGGCTGCTACACAGTGTGGTCTGCTGCCTGTCTGTGGTATAGGACATATGCATGTATGGCCCTACAAACATGTAAGCCGATAGGGTAACATACAGTGGAGCAGCATATAACATTAGATAAAACAGGACAAAGAACAATGACATCTACCACAGTCTGTACACAGGACAAGGTACATATTAACAATACACACACTGCCGACAATCACCATAAGTACACAGACCTCAGTACTGTACCCACAACCACAGAATTTTCAGGTTATGTCATCAAATATAATCCCTACTATACATTGCATGTGTAGCAGTCTGATATCTCACTGGGTTATTACCAGATATGATGTCACTAATTATGGTGTACAGTACATATGCAGCCCATACTGCATGACATATGCACAAAGGTTGTCAGGGTTGTGGCTGGAGGCACATACACAGGGCTAATATTGACATGTTGCTGTGATAACCTCATACATTTACTGTTGTAACAGGCTTTGTTGCACCATATGTCCTATGAGGGATTTGAAGTCAGTAACTCTCACGGCTGTCACCATCTACAGACTGCAATCCTCACATTACCTTCTGCAGTTCAAAGATAGGTGCTCAGTGGGTAACACTTGAAACAAAAGGTACCACACGCTGGCAAGTCTCCAGATGGCCCTAAAGATGGGTGTTCCCTCATTAACAGATTACTGACATGGCAGGTATTAAAACATGTAGTACAGCCATATTCACACACACCCTATTAAACCAACATTACTCCAAATGCAGTATAGCAGCTCTTACATTCTGTAGTCAGGTTAGGTACATCCCCCACCTGTGTGTTGGCCTGTCTCCACAGTGTATGTTGTTAGAGGTAAACCCAATCCATCTGAGATGCTGTTTGCCAAACCACAGATTGGGTTCCTGCTCACAGTGAATGAAAGGCCAAACAGCAACATGATGTTCCTAGATATTGGTGTGCGTTTCCATGCAATTGGCAATGGGAATATTACCACAGCTGTTTCACATGCAATCAGCTAGAGGAGGTTTGAAAATCATGCAGAGACCATCAGGTGATCCTGAGCATCACTTAAAATACATAAGCTGCTGCCTAAGCAAAGCAGGTGTAAGTCTCCACATCCACCAGAGAGGGAGTAAGAGAGGTAGACAGAGGCACAGAAAAGCCAGGGAGGGGTGGGAGAGTAAAACTTACGCATGTTTGTGTCACACACCTATCAGTACAGGATATCAAAACCCCGATGACTATGCAGTGCTATCACATGTCCATGCAGTTACTGGATGCACCACATAGGTTACATGTTGGGGAGCCCTCCGAACATATATGTGATGGTGAGTGACATCTGCAACAGGGATACGGTAGCTATGTGGTCGGTGTAGTACCCGTGCCTGCCCACATGAACAGGTGTCAGCATCAACACAGCCACACTCTCACAGGGACACACACACACACATTGCCTCACTTGGCAGGGCCAGGAATACAACTCATCACTAGTGGGATTGCCACAACACAGTACTGTGCATGTATCACATGCACCACAGTGGTCATACTGAGGTTATATGTGCAAAGTGTATGTGAAGGTGTCTGACATCAGACAGCATGCTTCAGTATGCCAATGGGGGTTGTAGTGAGTGTGAATGTGGTCATACACATCATACACCACTCACACAGACACAGGTGCCAGTACTGACATGCATGTGTGCACTGCTTCACAGGTGTGTTGTGGTTGACGGTGCCAGATGGCTATACAAGGCTAGGTGATGGGTATACCTTGGCATCAGGCCACATGACAATGGTCTGCATTGTGGTTTAGGGGTGTAGTGTCTGGAGTTGCCCACACAGGTGGGTATTGTATTCACCATCCAGTCACCTGGGTTACTATTGCGTGTGGCCAACGCTGTGCATTGCTTGCCATATATGTGTTCCTTAGTCCATGATATGGACAGTGTTTGTGATGTGCACACCTCCCACATCCATGTACAGTGACATGTGGAACTGTACCGGGGTGTCCAGCCTATGCTGTGTACACTGATCATTATTATCAGATGTGCCAGTCCTGGCCTCATGTGGCGGGAACTGTTCATGGACAGTGGGTTGGCCCTGCACCTACATTGATAGCATGATAAGTGTATTCCCTGGTGTCAGTGGCAACTGTCCATACAGGGCTTTTGTTTCAGGCATGTTATGTCCTTTGTGGGTCACATTTGATGGCACTACAGGTGCTGCAGGTTTCCAGTGGGGAACATGGGGGAGGTGCACTGTCAGCATGTACATGCCTATTGGACTGATGGACAGGGTGTCATGCCCTCTGTAGCTCACTGCAATCACACCATAGTTACTATCAGGGGGCAATATGCAAGGTACTACCAACATAGCCTCGTGCCTCGTATTCATGACATTAAATGTGAGGTATTTAGGTTCAGCAGAATATTGCATTTAAAGTATTTTTTTAGGAATACTTCTGTAAAGAATGAATCTGTAGATAATATTGAAAATATGAGTGATTCTGATAATAGTTTTGTTACTTGTAAGTCAGACTCTTCTTTTAATGCTTATTGTAGGTTGGATACTAGTAATGTATATGTCAAAAGTATGTTTATGCCTCCTTATTCTAATGAAGAAGTTATGTATTTTTCAAATATGCTAAATTTTGCACTTCAGGATGATTTTATAAAATTAAAAAAATAAACTGGAGGGTCTATTAAATACAACTTATATATGATGGAATGGAAAGCTGTTAAAATACTAAGTAAAATGGATAATGTTGTATTCAAACACTCAGATAAGGGAAACAAATTAGTTATAATGCATTATACTCAGTATTTCTCTATGTGCATGGAACATCTGAATAATAATCCGACTTATGAAATTGTAGATATGTCAGTATATGTTCAAGCTTTGGAAAAATATGAATTATTATCCAGAGGTAATAGACCTGGATATTTTTCAGACTCAGATATTAAGAATAAATGTAATATAAGATATAAAAAATGGCACATTTGTATTGCCTTCCGAAGGTGCATAAAGATTTGAATAAACCACCAGGAAGGCCTATAGTGGCTGGTTGTGATTACTTCACACATGCCTTAGGTGTTTTCTTACATCATTATTTGAGTCCTGCAGTATTTAAACTTCCTTCTTATATTAGAGATGTATTTGATTTTATACACAAAATAAGTGATATAGAATGGAATAGCGATATGTATTTTTTTACAATAGATGTTAAGAGTTTATATACTAGTATAAGTCATGCCTTTGGTTTAGAAGCAGTTCGATTTTTTTCTAGGAATTTCTCCAGTTACAGAATACATTGTAGATCTTATTCATGTCTGTCTTACTAATATTTTTTTTTAGTTTAACAACACTTTGTTTAGACAGAAACAGGGTGCAGCCATGGAGGCTGCCTTTGGCCCCATGTATGCTAATCTCAGTATGGGACTTTTTGAATTTGAATATATTTATACAAGTTCATTTTTTTGTCAGTATGTTATTCAATATTTTCATTATATTGATGATTTGATTTTTATTGCACAGGGTGGGGATGACTTGGTTGAACAATTTGTTCAATCTTTACATTTTATTAGATTTCATTTGCAATTTGATGGATTAATAGTAGGAAAATGCATTCCTTTTTTGGATGCACAATTAAGTATAATAGATGGGACAACTTTACATACTACTGTCCACAGAAAGTTTGATCAGGGCATGCATTTTGTACATAGGGATAGCTGTCATCCCACACATACTATAGAAGCATTACCTTATGGTGAGATGCTGAGGGTATTTAGATTATGTAACAATATCAGAGATCTACGAAAATAATTATAAGTAACTGTGGATATGTTTGAACATAAGGGTTACGATAGGAATTTAATAGAGAGAAGCTGGAAGAGGTTATGCTCTGGCTCCGCTGTAAATAATACACAATATAATTCACATATCCTGGCTCCACATAAAATGGCTCCAAAATAATTTTCAGAGTTTATTTATTTTGTTTCTATGTTTGGGTGTTTTAGTTTTAAAATTTCTCAAGTAGTTAAATATTTCTGGAACTATTTGAGTTCCTTGAAAAATGTTTCTTCTTGGCTAAATGCAAAATTGGGCATTTCTTATAGAAGGGGTAGAAATATAAATAATTTTATTGTTAAAGGAAAGTTTAGTCTCCCAGATGTCAGAATAAAATTAAATACACTTACACTAGGTACTTCTTGTTGTAAAAAATGCAAGGCTTGTAAATATGTAATAAATAAATTTGATTACATTAATAATATTCCATTTGATACATGGTGTACCTTTACGTGTAATACAGAAGGAGTTATATATGCACTTAAATGTCCGTGCAATCTGTTTTATATTGGAGAAACTAAAAGGGCCTTTAAGGTCAGAATGTTAGAGCATATAAGAGATATAAATAATAAGAAACAAGAAAGTTCTATAGCTACTCATTTTGAATGTTTTCATAAAAGTAATAGCGAAGGCTTACAGTGTACTGTGTTAGAGAAAATTAAAGTGTCAATATTTGATTAATGTTTTTTTAAAAAAACAGCTTTTGACTAAAGAATCTTTATATATTCTTAAATTTAACACTTTGTATCCATTTGGTCTTAAAGAGCTTAATTGGAAATATTTGATTTAATTGTATAATTAATTGTTTGATTGAACACACTATATGAGGCAAGTTTTTTGATGTCTTTTTACTCCTTGAAGGCTTGTGTGGAGAGCCGAGATGTTAGAGCTGTTTTTTAATAAAATATTGGTGAAATCACTGGCTGGTTGTTTTCATTTACTACCAACATAGCGGCTTTTGCCTAGATAAGTGTGTGTGTGTGTGTGTGTGTGTATGAGACATAGGTTGAGAGTGTACCCTGGGTAATATAAGGCTTGCTAACATTGTTCAGCTGGCATTGATGTCACATTCATGGGTATGGATTTGCACCCCAGCCTCTTGGCTATTTCACATCTGTTATCCCTGTACGGTGGACATTGTGATATATACGTGGCCCACCATAGTGATATATACTTGGCCCACCATATAAGAAGTTTGCAAAACCCACTCCACATTGAGTCCAGTTGTTACACACTCATAACCACCTCCACAAAGGATATGAATGACAAACACACACACACACACACACACACACACACACACACACACACACACACACACCTGTCATGCCTGTGATCAGAACTCCTACCTAACTAGTATATTACACTATAGCAGAATGCCGCTATAGGATACTGGAACCCTCCTTCCCAAAAGGTGTATTTCACAGTGAATGATATCAACAGGATTGCCAAAGCAGGGCATTTGAATTGCAGGGAGTGTGACTAGCCTAAAATGCATTGTTCCCTACACAAACATTGAAACACACACAAATCATCAACCATTGCCATGTGAGGGATAGAACTCCTACAAGAGTTCTATATCACACTACAGCATGATGCTGTTATAGGACACACCACTGAGATTACTGGAGTTCTCATTCCCCAAAGGTGTATTTCACAGTGAATGACATCAGCAGGATTGCCAAAGTAGGGAATTTAAATTGTAGTGAGTGTGACTTAGCTTAAAATGCATTGTTCTCTATCCACACACACACACAATTGCCAGGTTAGGGATTGGGACTCCTAACTAGGTATTCTATCACACTACAGCAGTATGCAGTTATACAACATGTTAAGGAGATTACTGGGCTACAGCCTTCCCAGAGGTGTATTTCTAGGTCAATGACATCAACGGCCTTGCCAAAGTAGAGCATTTGAATTGTAGGGAGTGTGACTACCCTAAAAGCATTACATTATACACAGACAGACACACACACTTGCCAAGTCTGGGATTAGAACTCCTACCTAACTAGCTTATCACACTACAGCAGTGTGCAGTTATAGGACATGCTACAGGGATTACTGGACTACAACCTTCCCAGAGGTGTATTTCTAGGCGAATGACATCAGCAGAATTGCCAAAGTAGAGCATTTGAATTGTAGGGAGTGTGACTACCCTAAAAAGCATTGCTGTCGACACAGACAGAGTCTCACACACACACACACACACACACACACACACACACACACACACACACACACACACACACACACACACACGCTTGCCATGATTGGGATTAGAACTCCTACCTAATTAGTTTATCACACTACAGCAGTATGCAGTTATAGGGCACACTATGGAGATTACTGGGCTACAACCTTGCCAGAGGTGTATTTCTAGGTTGATGACATCAACAGCCTTGCCAAAGTAGAGCACTTAAATTGTAGGGAGTGTGACTGTCCTAAAAAGTATTGCTCTCTACACAGACACACACACACACACACACACACACACACACACACACACACACACACACACACACACTTCCTATGTCTGGGAGTGGAACTCCTACCTTACTAGATTATCACACTACAGCAGTATGCAGTTATGGTTTGCACCATGGAGATTACTGGGCTACAGCTCTTCCAAAGGTGTATTTCACAGTGGATGACCTCAACAGGCTTGTCATAGTAGGGCTATGGGGAGGGCTGTGTGTGTGTATGGGCCATAACCCATTCATCTAGAGGTTGACACACCACATGCGGGCAGACACAGGGTCATATTCCACAGGTACATGTATACAGCTGCTAGATGACTACTTCCTTGTACAGTTATGTTGCACAGCTAGCACGTGCACCACATAGTCTGTAATGCTGACAGATACCATTGACTAGTATCTACAGTGAGTGACATCTGAACCTCATGTGGTTGTGGCCCTTTGGCTGTGTGCTGGGTGGGACAGGCCTGGATGGCTCCTTGTCACAGTCACCCTCTTCCACACATCTAGGTATGTCTATCTTCTTCTTATTATAGTGTGTTGTCCTTAAATATATGTCTGTATTCCTGTCCAATGTGTGTGCAAAGCATTTGTTTTGCATACTGAGGAGTGTCTGCACTAACATCTGCAACTGCCAGATATGTCTGGTCCATTAGTGTTTACAGACATGGCCCTCATGTGTTTAAGTGTGTGAGCATGCCCAGTATGCCATCTGTATTGAATGTGCGGATCAAGTCCAGGTAGTCTGTAGTGCAGTGCTGACCTATGTGCTGTACACTTACAGGTAGCATATTGTTTCTGCAGGGTATCCATCGATCATTTGGCATTGACTGTTACTACATTCTACATTGGATGGGGGGGCCCACCTGACAATTTCTACATTTCTACACAGGATTGGGGGGGCACACCTGACTGCTACTACATTTCTTCGTAGGATGGGGGGGCACACCTGACTATTTCTAAATTTCTACACTGGACTGGGGGGGCACACCTGACTGTTATTACACTTCTATGTAGGATGGGGGGGGCACACCTCACTATTTCTACATTTCTACACAGGATTGGGGGGCACACCTGACTGTTACTACATGTCTACATAGGATGAGGGGGGTACACCTGACACTGTACACATTTGCTATGACTGTACTGGTATGTCAGATACTCCATTTCATTATGTAGTGTTACCTATCATGCTGACTCGAGCATACGAGTGTACTACAGATCTTAGCTTTTATTTACCTACATATTAGTTTCTGATTTCCTACCCTTCAGTACTGACTACCTACTGCCTGACCTGCTGTATTCTGTCTGTGTAGGCCTGGGGGGAGGTTACCCATAGGCCTCATTCTGAGGTCATAGCACAGCCTTTGTTTGTGTTTGTCTACACCTGTCCTGCTGGCTGTGACTGTTGTTTGGTATTTGAACCCCCCTGACTGGCATGTGTGAGTCACTTACCTTGTGGGTGTCCCAGTATTGAGGATGGTGCTGTAGGGCTGCCTATGTCAGATGCAACTGGTGGAGTACCCTGGATGCTGATGCCTGTGAGATCCTCATCATGTCCCCAGTTGGCCTTTAGAAAGTACCTGTAGCTAGTATTCTTAGGCCTACACATACTTTGGTATACACTGGGATGGGGTCCCCTCTGTTAGTTCTGTGTGTCAGGCATGGCCGGCACAGCTCAACAATTTGTTGTAGGAGGTCCCTGTCCACCCTATAGTGCTCCACTATCTCCAGCTCATGTAGGCCCTGGTAGGTTACTCTGGGTCTGTAAACTCTTCTCTGTCTACTCACTGTGAGTTGGTCGACAGCATTCACATCCTTACCACCATCAGCCTCTTCCTCAAGTTGTTGTATGATAGCTATTGCAGCCCCTATCATTTTGCTGTTGTGAGTGTTATAAGTTTCCTGTTTGTTGACACCGGTGGTGTAGAGTGTAGGAAAAACAAGAGGGGAAGGTGTTTGCATAGTTTATAGTAGTTTTCTGGGCTGGCTGGTCTGCTGCCTGTGTAATTGGCTGATTCTTATACATTTCACCTGCCAGCTATGCTAGTTCTCCTTGATTACCTTCCTACTGCTGTTTTCCCTTCCCATTGCCTTCCTGTTTAAGCCCGGGGGGCATGCCGTGCAAACAGAGTGCTCAAATGTGCACAGTGCTGCTATTTCATGGTTTAGGCAATGTAAAGAGTGCTAGGCAGATTCAGACACACCCCCTAGCTTAGCTGTGCTAAGCTAGGAGCAAACCTGGGCCACACGGCTCCAATCCACTTACAGTATGCCTGACACACACCTCCATGATGTCATCTTACTTCTAGGCCTGCACCAAGCTATACCTACGCTTACACTGTTGGGACCTGACTAGCATGCTGGGGAAAACTGGGATTCACTATCATTCCCCTCATTTGCATAGAATTTCCTGCTAATGCATAGTTACATGTCTCACACTGAACCTCCCCCTTAGCAACCGCAACTCACTGGCCATGTTGTTTTCTACCTGACATTGACTTGCATGGCAGAATAGTAATTTTAGTTAGAATGCTTAATTTAGGTTTATTTTGTTATTTCCCCTCCATTCCCGTTTGCGAGCCACTGCCCTACACTTAAACAGCCGAGATTGGCTAAAAAAATATAAAAGTCGATTTTTTTATTTTTTTTGGCTGTTTGCAATGCATTGACATGCTTCCTAACTGATATGCATCCTTCATTTGGAGCTGTCACAGCTCTATTTTGGATTTTGCAGAAATGTACTCAGTTACTAACAGAGTACATTTCTGCAGACTGCACTAACCCTGCATGGCCGGTTGCAAGCTTCCTGGATTGCAAATTCACCTCATTTGAATGGATTTCTTCTGCAAATGGGGTGATTTGTATGCAGGAGCTTAGTCCGTGCAGGATTAGTGCAGGAGCGCTTGTGCACACCCCTGCAGGCTATTCCTGGATCGCATGTCAGACATATTGCCTGCTAGAGCTCTTGCACTGATCTTGCACACCGTGCAAGGCATAAAGAATCCAGGGAATTGTTTTTATAATTGATAAAATATAATTCTAAATCTCATAGTCCAATCCTTCCTGCTGTCCAATCCCTTATATGATGATTTATGGCAATTCTTGGTTTGTTGGAGGACCAAAGAAATTTTAAAATTGATATATGAAATTATTTAATACATGTTTTAGATGGACCTACAGAAAATGATTGAATAATATATAAGATTTTTGGTAAGACAGTCATTTTTATTATAGATACTATCGCTTTCATTTTGAAGAAAAAAAATCTATTTTATTTATTAGATTCTTTATACTGATTTTGTTGTTGGTATAATTGTAATTTATTATATTATTAATGTTATCTGTTATAATTACCCCTAAATAGTTCATTTTTCTCTCTTTTATAATGTATTTAGTAAATCTATCATTTATCCTATCAATATTGGCATTTATGGACAGTATTTTTGTTTTGTTATCAGTAAAGGAGAGACCAGATTTTTTGGAACTCATCCATTGCCTTAATAAAAGCAAAAAGGGAACTATCACTGTAACTCACTGTCAGAAGAATGTCATCAGTAAATAACTGGATTTTAGAAATCAAATTCACATTTATGCTAATGCCTTTTATGTCTAAATTTGACCTAATAAAATTAGCAAAAGTTTCCATAATTAGATTGAAAACCAAGGGTGAAAGAGGATATCCTTGTTTAGTTCCCTTCAAAATTTGTATTGAATCAGAAGTAAAAGCACCTATTTTAATGTATGCAAAACAATTGTCATAAAGAAGATTCGCAAGATGTGTAAAGTTACTTGAAAAAATACATTCCTATAAGACTAACAAAATATATTTCCAATTCACAGAGCAAAGATAATTCCAGTTCACAGAATCAAAAGCACTATTAATGTCTAGTCTCATTAATGTTAGATTTTCTTTTGTTTTGTTTACATAGTCAATTACTGTGATTATTTTTTTTTGATATTGTCATAAGTATTGCTACTTAGAATAAAACCAATTTGATCTTCACTAATCATGGAAGGTAGAATATATTTTAATCTATTATCATGAATTGTCATGAATAATTTATAATCTACATTTAAAAGTAAAATTGGTCTGTACAAAGAGCATTCAGATGGATCTTTGTTAGTTTTTTAAATTGCACAAGAAGTGTTGTGCTCCCCAACAACTGAACCAAAATAAAACAATTTAGGGTCCACTCAAATAGCACCTGTACTCCCCTGCAGCAGTACTGAACAAAGTGAACCAACTCACTATGCAGATAAGAATCTTTAATAGTCACATAGATTAAGCTCTTTCGTCTGCAAACCGCAGTCATTAAGTGTGCTTATATTGTTACTTACAACCAATAAAATCACTCTAACAATTATATTTTGAATTTAAATAATCTGTCATTTAAAGAAACAGGAATAAAACTCATTGCAATATATTTCACTACATACAACTCACAATAACCTTACTAAAATATATAAAAGAAACATATATTTACTATTAAGTAATTTTCAAATTAAAGTTAATTTGCCCGACAGTTCATTTGCCAGACAATTTGAAAAAGGCAAGCAAAATGTATTTGTCCTTTTCCCCACTGTAGTGTGATCCTGGAGTTAGAATATATAGTTGGGGGTGTGAGGGGCACAGCCCCCCACACTGGGGGATGTGGGGGTGAAGCCCCCCACTTGCTGCAGTTTTATATTGTGTAGTTTATTTTTTTTATTATTCACTAAAACCCACCTCACTGCATATTCGAACTCCAGGATCGCACTACAGTGGGGAAATGGAAAAATACATTTTACTTACCTTTTTCTAATTGTTGGGCAAATGAACTGTTAGGCAATTGGGCTGTCTGAAATTTCTGTTGGGCAAATGAACTTTAGGTCAAATGAAGGTGACCCATATATATATATATATATATATATATATATATATATATATATATATATATATATACTTCTGAGTCTGTTATTATATTATATTGATTGATTTTATTGCAATAATTACTAAATTATTTTAAAATATCTTCTATTTCCATGCCTTTCCTTTCTTCTTATGTGAATAAACCTCCTTTATATGGTTAGACTTACTAAGTAATTTTGTTCTGTTAGTTACTTATGCATAGACTTTGGGGTAATAGAGACATTAATTATCTTAAAAGTTTCTCAATTAATCCTAGTTTTATGATTTAAAATTTCCAAGTACTTATTATGTAGATTTAGTAATCCCTTCAGTGCTATTACTGTTACCTGTCTGATTTTCCAGTTTTAATTTGTCAAGTTTTTTCTGTATTTCATATAGTTCTTTGTCCCATTGTTTTTTCTTTATTGATATCCAATTGGTGACTCCACCAAAAATGTACACTTTTAGTGCTTCCCATTGATAGATTTCTGAAATAATTCCTGCATTGTTAATTTCTATAAAAGCAAGAATTTCTTTAATAAAAAAGTCCTTAAAATCCTTTAAGCAAGTTATATGTTCTGGTATCCTCCTTATCATAATGCTATTTTTAGATTTTCAAAACAGCTCAAAAGCGATTGCACTGTGATATGGAAGTGGGCAAGATACCACTTTAACTGTGCCTGGTTTATCTATTAACTCATTGGAGACATATAATCTATCAATTTTGGATTGTGTTCAATGTCTATTTGAGTAAGGAATAAAGAAAATGGATTCTGGATCTGAGAAATCATTTAGGTCCCTAAGGTGAAATAGTTTGGTGAACTTTAACAGTGCCTGGCTGATGCCTGTATTTTCCATTTACCTGTTGTATTAGTATCCTTTGGTGACAATATACAGTTAAAACCTCCTGTGAATTTGATGCTAATTTTGAAATTTGAATTACTTGTTCTAGAGGTTGTTCAACAGTTTTAATTCCTATTCCAGGAATCCAGTATCCAGTATTAAGGATTAATATTCTTGTATTATATTCTAGGGTAACAGAACAAAGCATACATTTATTATCCATATATGTGTCAATGTTTTTAGGCACAGGCAAAGAATTTTTCTATAATATAGCAACTGCTCTTTTTTTATTATATTGTGAACTAGATAATATAGAGTAATGCTTAGTAGTAAGTCTGTCTTTATCTTCTGTCAATAGCTGTGTTTCTTGTAAAAAAATAACTTGAGAGTTAAATAACTTAAAATATTTGATTAGACTACCCCTCCTGAAACAGTTATTCAATCCATTAATATTTATGGAAATACAATTAATAAATGTCATTTGTAATACAGACCAACAGTGTACAGTAAATGTAACTCTCTTAAAATTAACTATATGGACCCAGTATAATACCTCTTCTTTGTTAAAGAATTGCTTATTAATAGTCATACTGACAATAATACTTATAAAGTTTAATTAATTAGATACATAATAATTGTTACTGTAGACACCCACAAAAAACAAACAACTTTTAACTTAACTAAACACTTACTTATTTTCAAATCCTTCAAACTCCTCATGGAGTATAACACTCCCTGCTTGAAGAGTCTAACCATCCAAGCAAACCCACCCATCTACTATTCTAAAAAGCCCAAACCCCTCTGTTTCAATTAAACAAAATTGTCATTAACAGCAAAGTGAACACAAGTCTGTATCCTTTAAAACCAGTATATATGTATGAAAAATAAGAGAAGTATTATATGTCTCAAAGTTGTTGTTTAACTTACATATTTATAACTTTTATATATTCATTGAAACATTAACCCCCAGAATTACTAATCTTCCATGAAGGACTAGCTTAGTCCTGCATAGAAATGACCATTTAGGAGCAGGACGGCAGCACGCCATGCATATTAATAATATGCACTGCCCGAGCTCCTAGGCTTACATAGAGCGTGTAAGAGTGCAGGGGGCATGTCTGAGAGCAGAGCTCTCAGAATAAACACACCCCCGTAATGTAGAACAGCAGAAAAGGGAATGCAATGAGTGAGACCACTCACAGGTGACTGCATATCCCCACCAACAGCCCCCCTTGTGTATAACAGCAACAGAATATAGAAATAAAATGAAGAAACCTTTTTTTTTTAAACATCCGATTACAGCTGACCATAGCTGCATGGGTGTGCCCATCGCGTAGCTACGGTTAAAGCAGCTTACAATGCTGAAGAGGATAACAAGGAAGATATATGCAAATGAAGCAGTAGAGCAACAGTGTAGTGGACACAGCATTCACCTTACGAGCAGACATTCCCAGTTCTAGTCCCACTGCAGCACATCCAATTTTACATGGCAAAGCACGTTATGGCCAATATTTTTGTTGCATTACCCACTAAATAACATATATTTATGAACTGGAGTACTGCAGTAAATGCACATGTGAGGTGTCAGTGTCATAATGAATAATCCTCTAGTAAGCAGGTCTAAGCACCAATAAGCAGTAGTAAGCATATTTAAGCACTAGTAAGCGAGTCTAACCCCGTTTGCACAGCAGTTAGCAATGCCTACACTGGCTAAGCAATTCTCAAACTAACTCTCTGTAAGCAGATGTAACGGCAGGTTACCAGTGCTTACCATCGCACAAACCGCTTACAACTGCCCAAAAGTGCCTTAATCACTCTGTATCCAATGGCCCTTGTTCTGCCCATCAACAAAATAAAGAGCCATGCAGGTCTCAAACCCAGGACCATATACACTATAGTCCCAGTAGTTATCCACCAAGCCATCACAGAACCACAGATGAATGAGCTAGTAGCAAACAAGTCCTCACCATAGTATAACCAAACTGAACCTGTGAAAGGCATCAGTATACAGTCATATGTGCCGTAACCCACTACATAACATAAATATGTGAACTGGAGTAGAGCAGTAAGCCCAGAAGTGAGGGAGGTG
Organism: Protopterus annectens; assembly: GCF_019279795.1. Lineage (NCBI taxonomy): Eukaryota > Metazoa > Chordata > Ceratodontiformes > Protopteridae > Protopterus > Protopterus annectens. Next base: position 911,666,947 of record NC_056726.1, read on the forward strand.
TAATTGTAACAGGGTGTTGAAGTCCCCAATAAAACACAAGGACCCCACAGAGTGTATGTTCACATCAATCAGGGATACTAGGCATACATATAAGGTGTATTGAATAATAACACAATGTCAAAAAGGCATTATAATGAAAGTTTAATGTAAGTAACGCTAAGCATTGCACAGGCCAGCTTAGGAGGTGTGAGCAATGTGTAGACCAGCTAACTCATTGTGCCCCGTGGTATACCCCTTTAAACAATGCCAACCTTAGGTAAGCAGGTTAGCCCATAGCTTAGCCTTTTCAAAATTGGGCAATCATAGAAAAGTGTGGGAAATTGGCCATACTTAAACCCAAGAGGGAGGAATACAACTCATAACTAGTTGTAGCTTCCCCTTGCAGGCACGACTGCAGTAAGGGGAGAAGGAGTGCACTTCTGGGAGCAGTGCTGGTGCATCCAGGAGTCCAAGGTCATGGCAGGACTCCTAGTTAAAGACCAAGCACAGAGACTGCTGCAGGGCCAGTACCAGGGCTCCCAATATAAGGCAGAGGCCTTGGACCATCTCGTCTGCAACCTCACCAGTGCCACTGGCATACCCCAAACTGGTGAGCAGGTCAGACATCACTATGCTGACCTGAAGCGGTGGAAGGGGGACCTCTTGGAGGAGTGGCACCAAGAGGCTAGAGCATTAGGGGATGTGCCAGATGTGTGTCACCCCAGTATGTGTGTAATAATTGCCAGCTCAGTATATCATGGATAGGTATGGCTAAATATTCCTCTTATGTCCCCCACAGCTGCAACGAAGCAGGCCACGAACCAGGAGGCCCACATCAGCCACCTGGTGAGGTTGCAAAGCAAGGCAGTTCAGTAATACTCATGCTTTTACTGTCATAGGAAATAAAAATAAAAGTAGTAGTAAATTAATTGCTAGTATAAAACCTGTATTGTTCAAGGCAAGTACTGCATACACTAGATAATATTGCAGGAAGAGTCTCATATTGTTTGTGCATCAATAAAAGTGTAATAACCTGACAAACCAGGTGTAACTGCTAGTCTGCATGTGATATTATGGTATCATATGGTAATGTAGATTTGCAATCATGTAATAGTACTGTTGTATTAAACACTGTTACCCACACCATGCACCATAAATTGAATGTGAAGGAATGCCTGTATATGATAGGTATAATCCCCAGAGGCCATTTAGTACAACTGAGAGACACATAGACAGTAAACAGGGAAAATACAGACAACAAAAAATGAATAGCACATGCAACTGAGATGTGAACTGTTGTTTATTTAGCACACACAGCCAAGGTTTGAATCCTGTCAGTGGTAGTAGTCTGCATACAGAATCATACCCCACAACTGTACAGATATGTCCAGAATGTCTATTAAAGTGGCCCATATCTATTGCCTATCAACTTGTCTCCCAGAGAAATCAGTGGGATGATCTCAAACCTATAGGCAGAAAACAGGAAATAAAACTGATTGACACACATCTATGACAACAAACCTGGCACACTAGCAACTCCCCAATACCTTATGTGACTAAGAAGCCACGTATGTTATATTTATACCCAAACTTGTTAAGCTGTGGTCAGAGTGTGTACAGTAACAGAGTGAGATGTATGTGCATAATAGTAACGTGGAACCTGGTACTGTGTGTGGGAACATTCAGTTAGTGCTAATAAACATTCCTCCCACAGGTTCTGTCAGATACCAACACTTTCGAAAAACAAAAAGACAGCTTGGAAACACCAAAGCAAATTCTCTCTCAGTTTAATTCTCTTTCAATTTAATAAAGCACTTTTCGTCTTGCACATCTGGCAAGACTTCATCAGAAACTGAACAAACTTCAACACAAGCAATATATACACACCCTTTATGTCACATGACACTTCTAATTAAAATCTTGTGTCTTAAAGGCACATCCACATTACTGCTACTTAAAACATTTTTTAAAAACAAATATGACTGACAATATTTTAGAAGATCTCAACCCTTCCCTTCCTTCAGAATTTTTACCTGTAATGGTGATAGAAATATATCTACAAACATACATATACTAACAATACTATATCTCAAATTATTGTGTTGACTCTCAAAATATAATATTACTTAGTTAACTAAGAAGTCAGAAACTTACATATCTGAGTCAAATGAAGTCAGATATCACAAATATGAACACATTTTATAAAAATGCATACATACATTAACGTTTAAGATTTTTCAACTTCAGTATACTGTTTAAAGATATTGTCTCATTCAAACCCAGGTAAAACATTGTCCCAGTGCATATTTGCCAACTTAACTCAAGTTGCTCAAGTAAAAGTGTAAGCGGGCCTCCCCGACTATCATCAACAACTGAATCAATTGCTTTGAACAAAAATGAATGTTGTGGATAGGAAATAATGTGTATAGCCAGTGCATTTTCTCTGTTAAGGGTCTTTATTTTATATAGATGTTCGTATACTAGTTCTTTTAACCTTCTATCCATTTTACCTATGTAAAACTATGCTGTGCAGCGTTTTACATAGGTAAAATGGATAGAAGGTTAAAAGAACGAGTATACGAACATCTATATAAAATAAAGACCCTTAACAGAGAAAATGCACTGGCTATACACATTATTTCCTATCCACAACACGCATTTTTGTTCAAAGCAATTGATTCAGTTGTTGATGATAGTCGGGGAGGCCCGCTTACACTTTACTTGAGCAACTTGAGTTAAGTTGGCAAATACGCACTGGGGCAATGTTCTACCCGGGTTTGAATGAGACAATATCTTTAAACAGTATACTGAAGTTGAAAAATCTTAAACGTTAATGTGTGTATGCATTTTTATAAAATGCATTCATATTTGTGATATCTGACTTCATTTGACTCGGATATGTAAGTTTCTGACTTCTTAGTTAACTAAGTAATATTATATTTTGAGAGTCAACACAATAATTTGAGATATAGTATTGTTAGTATATGTATGTTTGTATATATATTTCTATCACCATTACAGGTAAAAATTCTGAAGGAAGGGAAGGGTTGAGATGTTCAAAAATATTGTCAGTCATATTTGTTTTTAAAAAATGTTTTAAGTAGCAATAATGTGGATGTACCTTTAAGACACAAGATTTTAATTAGAAGTGTCATGTGACAAAAAGGGTGTGTATATATCACTTGTGTTGAAGTTTGTTCAGTTTCTGATGAAGTCTTGCCACATGTGCAAGATGAAAAGTGCTTTATTAAACTGAAAGAGAATTAAACTGAGAGAGAATTTGCTTTGGTGTTTCCAAGCTGTCTTTTTGTTTTTCGCTAGTTTGTCTTACTTTGGTTCCTGTCTGTTGGAGTTTGTTATGGCTTTGGACAGTCCTTGTGGAACACCAACTATTCTTGACTTGACCCCACCACAACAGGATGGAGTGGGGTATTTGACACAGTTAATAGAACAATTATCTCAATGTATGAGCCAGTTACAGGCTAGAGTGGATGCCATTCCTTCTGTTCCTGCCATTGTTCAACCTTCTTCTTCTGCGTTGGTAATTGGAGGTGGTAGGCATCCCGATACTAGCTCAGTACCTCCCCATCTGAACTCACAAACCGGAAGTGTGATACCAACTGGAAGTGATGTCACACGAGCTGAACAATCGCACCAGAGGAGTAGTCCAGGTGGCGAAGGCGAATGGCAGAGAACCTACAGGTTCAACAGCTTCAGCATCTGGTTCAACAATTCTACCTGTTTTTTCCAACAATCAGCCAGGTAGTGTCAACCTTACTAACAATATAATAACTGAAAAACGACTTAATATGAGAAGTTCTACAGGATTTAATACCATGAAAGACTTGCCAACTTTTACTCAGTGGTTGGAAATGGCAATTCCTTTACTCCAATCGCAACCCAACCAATCAACACCTTCTGAAACAGAGGACTCAGGTAACATAGTTTCATTATTACAAGACCTTGACAAAAACCTTTTCAAATATAAAAAACTTTCTTTAGAAGTTACTTACTTACGTCAATGTGTCAATGAAAACATTGTTCCCAAAGGCTTGCGTGTCCACCAATACCCTACGGGGTTAGAGCCAGGTTCATTGTTTCATAAAGAACTTATTGAGTTGTTTAACATTCAGGGACTTGCCCTGTTGAACCAGATGATTAAACATTATGAGACTTCTATTAACCTTTTACAACAAGAAGCAACTAGCTTAGATGCTGCTATTAAGGGTCATGTAAACTTTTCAAGATATGTTTTTGATTACAACAGAATTTTTGACAGTATAGACCAACAAATGATGAAATTTAGAGAAATTAAAGTAAAAAAACTAGCTAGAGACCATAAAGCATATGGAGAGGGGAATGCTTACCCCCCACCCCCAAGTTCACAAGTAGCAAAATCCAGCAATGCTGCTATGAATGTATTTTTGTGTAACACAACAAACACAAATGAATTAACACATAGTCTATCTGTCTCAAATGATAGTAGTGCACTTCCATCAAGTGAAGGACCTATGTTACCCCAACAGACAATTGTGAATAATACATCAGCTAATGCCCAAAATTTTCAGCATCAAGCCAACCAATACAATCTGAGATCAAAGAACAAAAAACCTCATTCCAACAACAACTACAAAGTGAAGAATTGGAAACGCAGGAGATGATACCACCTCTTATTGCAACAGCTTCCCCGGCAACTAATGCTGCAGATTTTGGACTAAGGAACATCTTTATGAATAATGATAAAGATTTTAAAATTTACAATTTTTCTGATGGTACTATAGATCAACCACTGGTGGAACTATTAGCCAAGGGGTACACTTCCGTCCCCACAAGAAAAGCAGATTTAGTTAAAACTTTAATTGATTTAAAATTATTTGTGCGTAAACTCAATTTGTCTATGCTTATTGTTGACAATATTATGGTTCAGTCTAGTGCATTACATCCTTCAAGTACTTTTTGTCCCCTTTTACAACCAACTTTACAATGTTTTGAACTCATTTGTGAGTTGGATTTATACAATGTTTTAGGGGTGGGTAGTAATCATAACCAGAATAAAAGGAAGAATGTTTCATCTGTAAATGTTACTAGTGAACAACTGTATTTATTACAACTAATTCAAGAAGCCCCAGTCCGTATTATGGCCCCAGATAAGGGAGGGGGGCTTGTTGTTATGAATGTGGAGGACTATGTCAATAAAATGGACCAAATAGTCCGAAGTCCCACATATCAGTTGGTTTCACGTAATGAGTTAAATCAAGCATATAGTAAAATAAAGTCTCATATATATGAAATGTTGTTAGAACCAGGATTACTACTGACTTGTTTAGATATTTATCTATGACTTCCCCAAGGATACCTGTTTTGTTTGGTATCCCTAAGTTACATAAAAATGTGAATAATCCACCTATGCAACCTTTGGTGGATGCTAGGGCAAGTATAACTTACCCTTGGGCAAAATGGGTAGACCAAAAGTTGAAGAAGTATATAACTCAAGAGAAATATATATATATGTAAAGATTCTTGGTCGTTCTTGTCACAAATCAAAAATTTAGAATTCAATGCTCACTTCAATTTTCTAACAGTGGATGTGGTAGATTTATACTCTTCTATCCCCCATGTGGAAGGCATCGAACGAGTCAGTAGTTACCTGAGAGCTAAAGCAGTAGCCTCTGATGAGGTGGCTTTAATAGAGGAAATGCTTGACATAATCTTGAATAATAATTTCATTTTATGTAATGATAAGTCATATGTTCAAAAGACCGGTGTAGCTATGGGGTCACCCTGTGGGGCAAGTTATGCCAATTTGGTAATGGCCTAATGGGAACAAGAATTTATCTTTGGTAAACAAGAAGTGAAACAGTACATCTAGTTCTACACATGGTTTTTGGACGATATTTTTATCATTTTTGAAGGAAATAAGGAAGCAGCTAGTAAACTAGTAGATTATCTTAACAACACTACAGATTTCCTTTCCTTTACTTATGCATTTGAAATTACCAGAATTTCATATTTGGATGTGGATCTTAGTAAAGATATGGAAAGGAATGCATATGTAGCGAAAATTTATAGAAAGGCCACATATTCAAACTCTTTATTACATTTTAGCAGTTGCCATCCATGGCACCAAAAGAAATCAGTGGTGAAGGGCCAACTCGTGAGAGCTGCCCGTATGGTCACGTTGGACCAGGATTTCATGGATGAATGTAAAAATTTGAGGTCAATGTTTGTTAGGAGAGGTTACCCAGTAGACTTTTTTGAGTGTCTACTGGAAGAAGTAAAATGCAAGAGAGAACAGGGGTTGTATAAACCCATTTTGTGCATTGGTTTACAAAGTGTTATAATAAGCGACAGAGAATTACAACAAAAATAAGTATGGAATTTAAGTTTAATAACATCCTATAGTAGTAATGCAAGGGAAATAATGTTAATTTTGAACAAAAATTGGGAAATAATTAGGAGAGATCCTCACCTTTCTTACAAGGTCAAAAGCAAACCCTGGAAGATTTACAAGAGGGGGACTAATTTAAAGGAATTATTACAACATAAAAAAAAAACACCCCACAGTGGAAGTGTGGCATGTACAAATGCGAAATGTGTAACTACTGTAAATACATGATTACAGGACAAGACATTGAAGTTAAAAATATTAGTTTTAAAATCAAATTGAAGTACACTTGTCAGTCCAAGTTTGTGGTTTATGTAGCTCAGTGTCAATGCTGTGCAGCATTTTACATAGGTAAAACGGATAGAAGGTTAAAAGAACGAGTATACGAACATCTGTATAAAATAAAGACCCTTAACAGAGAAAATGCACTGGCTAGACACATTATTTCCTATCCACAACATTCATTTTTGTTCAAAGCAATTGATTCAGTTGTTGATGATAGTCGGGGGGGGGGCCCACTTACACTTTTACTTGAGCAACTTGAGTTAAGTTGGCAAATACACACTGGGGCAATGTTTTACACATTATTGAATGAGACAATATCTTTAAACAGTATACTGAAGTTGAAAAATCTTAAACGTTAATGTGTGTATGCATTTTTATAAAATGCATTCATATTTGTGATATCTGACTTCATTTGACTCGGATATGTAAGTTTCTGACTTCTTAGTTAACTAAGTAATATTATATTTTGAGAGTCAACACAATAATTTGAGATATAGTATTGTTAGTATATGTATGTTTGTATATATATTTCTATCACCATTACAGGTAAAAATTCTGAAGGAAGGGAAAGGTTGAGATGTTCAAAAATATTGTCAGTCATATTTGTTTTTAAAAAATGTTTTAAGTAGCAATAATGTGGATGTGCCTTTAAGACACAAGATTTTAATTAGAAGTGTCATGTGACAAAAAGGGTGTGTATATATTGCTTGTGTTGAAGTTTGTTCAGTTTCTGATGAAGTCTTGCAACATGTGCAAGATGAAAAGCGCTTTATTAAACTGAAAGAGAATTAAACTGAGAGAGAATTTGCTTTGGTGTTTCCAAACTGTCTTTTTGTTTTTCGCTAGTTTGTCTTACTTTGGTTCCTGTCTGTTGGAGATACCAACACTTTGCCCAGAAATACAAGAATGATATGCAGTTGCTCTGAATAATGAGGTATTACACATCACAGGCACCCACACTGTCCTACAACGGTTCTACCTCACTTCAACGACACGCCGGAACATCGACAGGGAAATCGCGAGCCCCAGAAGATCGACAGCGCAGAAGACCGACGCGACGGTCCTAGAAGATCGACAAGCAGAAGACCGACCCGACGGATGAAAGCACCGACGCCGAGGATGCCGAAATGGGAAAAGGCTGTGTAAGTATGCGGTAGTGACGGACGTTAGGGTGCGAGTAAGGTAAGTGGGGATAGGGGTGGGTTAAGTGAGTTAGGGTTAGGAGCGGTCAGGTAAGTGCGGTAGTGATTGTGTTTGGGTTAGGGGCGGATAAGTGAGTTAGGGTTAGGGAGCGGGTCAGGTAAGTGTCGTAGTGATTGTGTTTGGGTTAGGGCGGATAAGTGAGTTAGGGTTAGGAGCGGTCAGGTAAGTGTCTAGTGACGGACCTTAGGGTTAGGGTTTGGGTCAGGGTTGTAGGTAGTTGTGTATGTATGGTTTAGTGTGGGTTTGTAGGGATTTTGGTGTGCTTGTGTTGTGTATGTGGTTTTTGGACGGGGAATGTGTTTTGGTTGTTGATTGTGGTGTGTGAAGTGTATGAGGTTTCGTGTTTGTGTACCGTCGGTTATTTCGTTGTCGGGCATGTGGGATTTCGTGTTTTTGTACTGTCGGTTATGTGGTGTCGGTGATTGCGTTGTCGGTGTTTCGTTTATGTGAGGTAGAACCCCTACAACATATAGCTGTTTAGGAAATCTGTATAAGAGTGTTGTTATACAATGACAGAATGCAGAAGCACAGGGGATTAATAAGACAGAACGCAGATTGGAGATATACAGCAATATCAATATAGCAGACACAACTGTGATGGACAGTGTTTAAGCTGTAGCAGACACAGCCATGATCTGAATCCTGGGAGTGGAATTAGACTGCATACAGATTCATACCCCACAACTGTACACATGAGGCCAGAATGTCGACTATATGTGCCCATATCTGCTGCCTGTCCCCTGTCCCCCTGGTAAGTCTGTGGAATGATAGATGTTTAGAAAGCAAACAGGGAATATAAGTGATTGTCAAACATCCGTGAGAACACACCTGTCACTGTAGCAACTCCCAAAACTATTAGGAGAGTAATATTTCAAGTATGTCCTAGCTACACTCCCATGTTGTCAAGCTGTGACAAGAGTGTGTACAGTAACAGTGTGAGATGTATGTGTATAATACTAATGTGTAATCTGGAACTTTGTGTGACAACAATCAGGTAGTACTAACAAACAGTGCAGCGACAGGTACGTTGGATATGAACACTGTGCTGAGAAATACAGACCAATATAACCTGTACTGGTACTGTCCACCCTGGTATTGTAGGGGATTGTGAGTGTTGCAGTTTCTCTGAATATTAAAGTATCACTGGTCACTGTTGCCCACACTGTGCTACATAATATAACTGTGTAGGAAAGCATGCATATGTGTGTGTCAGGTCACTAAAGGTGGAAAAGGGCAATATTCTAGATATGTCCAGGCACACCAGCATGTGGTCAACACATGGCCAGAAGCTATGCAAAAAGAGTTGGATAGCATAGTGCAAAACATCAACCCGGAATCCGGGCATATGTGTACAAACAGTTAGTCAGTGTTAACAAACATTCCCTCCACAGGTATACCAGGTAAGAGGTGCATACTGCAGGCAAAACTGGTTCATGTGTAATGATGATGACAGCCATATTGCTGTCCACAATAAAGCTATAGGGTAATGTAGTAAGACTTGTAAAGTACAGATAACAGCACTGACTAGGAAAGTAATGTGGACTACAGGAATATAATACTTGTTAATTGACATCTCCCACCCCCACCTTATCTCCAACAATAATCAACATACCCACCCCCGACTGGTAAGTACTGACTCTGATAATGTCCAATTGTTTGATAAATTTTTTAATGGTTCCCATGCATGTACTATATTGAATTGTTAAAACATTGTTGGCATGTGCCATCAGTGTACCTGCATGCTGTTCTTATTACCACTGTGGTCCCATATATGCATGTGTTTTTTTGCTATGCAACTGTTCCATATCTGGTGTCTGGGTTAATGGGAATATCTATGCATGCTCTTATACCTAACCCTGGAATGTGTTGACTATTACTAACCCATATATGATGATGAAATCTAAACACTATAGCATGCTTGGGAAGGCCAGTCCCAGTGGACCCACCTGTCCCACCTCAGCTGGCCATGGCACCAGGCACCAGCATGTCTGGGGCCCAACCTTGGACCTCCCTGTCCATTGGTTCTGCACCATCTTTGGGTGGAACCGCCACAGGGGATGGGGCTCACCCCCCTGGGAGTGGGCTGGACAGGCACCTGTCACCCATCACCAGGTCGGGGTTGTGGTGCATAGAGCAATCAATGAGCAGTTCGGTGATCTTCTACACCAGCTCGAGGGCTGCATGTCATGATTAGAGAGTCACGTACAGAAAAGCAGGCTAGCACATACAGTTGATGCACGGATAAACCAACCTTGAATACTCCAAACAAAATCCAGCACCCTGAGTGTGTGTAGCAAAAGAACAGATTTATTGTCAACCAAACCGGTTTCAGCAGTTAGCTTTCTTCAGTGGTATGGTCAGAATAATTAGACAGTCCTTATTTATACATTATTCAAATGACGCATATGACATCATTTCCTGTTTAAATTAATATTTGAATAAGACATTGATCTAATACATGACCAGAAAATATACATAAACATAAAATAAAACAGTGGAAAAAGTATAATCCACAATAAAACATCATAATGATAAACCCACAAATATTCCAAAAATATACTATTGATAGCATATTAAATGATAATGATAGATATATCAGACCAGTGAAAATTATTATGAAATGGAATTTAAAACAAAAATGTTTGTAACCATAGTAGAAAGTGGTAACAAATAATTTATACCTTATCATTGAGACCCGGTGGAAACAAACCACCCAATTTGATTATCCATTTAGTTTCTTTGTTGTTTTACAGTTTATGCCATCCAGTTTTGAATGCTCTGTGACCAACAATCTTGTCAATACAAATGAAAAAGAACTGAGCTGTCTTGTGTACAACAGTATGTTTGTACAAAGCGTTGGTAGTCCTGGCATTTCTAATGTCACCTAAATGCTCAGAAATACGAATACGCAGCTGTCTAGAAGTTTGACCAATATAAAATGCCCGACATGTACATGTGGCCAAATACATCACCCAGTCCGTGCTGCAATTAGCAAAATGATTAATGTTAAATATCCTGCCTGTATTCTTGCTAGTAAATTCCTTTGTTGTAAATATATATTTACAAAAAGAGCAGTGACCACAAGGATGACAACCAATTAATCTGTCTCCTGACATAGTAATCTGGGTCATACAGACATCCTGAGATGTGATTCTTTTGTAATGTGAGAAATGTGATCCTAAAGTTTTGCCTTTACGATAAGAGTAAAGACAACTCTCGTCTAACCATTTGCCAAGATGTGTATTTGTTTGCAGTATATTCCAATGTTGACTGATAATGTCTTGTAATTGGTAGGTGTTCCTGCCAAAAGTGGTTACTAATCTAAGTAGCTGACCTGAGGACTGAGCCGTCCTATCTTTATAGCTCAAGAAACTATCCCTTGATAAATTGTTGGTCATACTAGCTGCTGATTGAACCTTCATTTTGTTATACCCTCGCTGTATGAATCTGTTCGAAAGGTCATTCTGACAATGCTGAAGATCTACATGAGATGAACATATTCTCTTAATTCTGATAAATTGAGATTTTGGAATATTTCTTATAATGTGTTTAGGGTGGAGGCTAGAGGCATGCAGAAGGCTGTTATATTGTGGATGTTTTCTATGCACAGTGGTACGAAGAGTATTATCCACTTCCTTGCTCAGGTGGACATCCAAGAAATCAATTTGGTGCATGTCATAGCTTACTGTAAAACTAACACCCCATTTATTGCTGTTCAAATATTCCACAAATTCCATAAGATACTCAATTCCCCCTTTCCAAACCAACCAACAGTCGTCCAGGTACCGTCTCCAAATATCCATTTCAGGCAAATATAGATTATGTGTTTCATTATATATGATCTGGTCCTCCACATATCCCATGAAGAGATCTGCATAGATAGGTGCAAAAGAACAGTACAGAGAATGTATACCAACATTTAGATGTATGTGTCTGTCTAAATATATTAATATCTAAACAGATACAACATATCTATATATGTAGATATACATACATATATATACATATATATATATATATATATATATATATATATATATATATATATATAAATATATACATACATATATATATAAATATATATGAATATATATACACATGCAAATGCCTACATAGACATATATATGTCTACACCTATATGTCTACATATACAGAGCAAGTTACATATATGTACGCAGATATATATCTATGTAAGTATATACGACATAGTTATATATATGTAACATATACATATATATATATATATATATATATATATATATATATGTAGGTATAAATGACTATACATCTGTAGATAGCAATGGTAGATTAACAAAAACATATATGTCCACATGCACCGTTAATGGGGTTGAGAGGCCCCAAACAATATACGTCTTGTATGAATAGGCATACCCCACCCACAGCCAAACACATCCACCCTGCAATACACTATCAAGTGTTGCAGATCCCATAACCAGGACCTGCCACGACATGGGCACAAGATGTTAACAGTACTACATCCCACCTGTAAGATGTCAGGCTGGTATTGTTAACATATCATGCAGTACAGTCTGCCTCCCATAGGAAATGTGGAAGCTATCAACATCCCCGGGATACATATACACAGACACATATATGCAAATACAGATATACATAGATATATATATATATATATAGATATACATGTGACTACACATACACACGCAGAGATATGTACAGTAAGATACATATGTAGAAGGTGCACACAATATGGAACAGCCACTATGCCTACAATTAACACCTGAACAACTGGACACTGTATGGGTCACCCATACAAATGACAATTGTTACCTGCAACATATACCCACAGAGAGGTCACAGGAAAAAAAACACCACACACAGGTTTGCAGAAATGGAAAACATTTATTTGTGTACTATTACAGTTCTATATGCCATGTCATACAGCTGTTCAGACACTGACATCCATATAAACAGAGTAATGCAACTCTGAAACAGTTATACTAATACAGTAGTCTGGAAAGGTTCATGACTGTTGCTGTCCAGGCCAAGCCCTTCAAATTGTACAATAGTAATGACAGACTGGACCACAGGATACCAAACAATCAACAGTAAGTAATGCAGGTGTATAGTTCAGCAGCCTCTATCTACACTCTGTACAAAATCACTAGGTGGTAAAGGCCTCAGTTGACCAAATGGGATGTAACTGTTACATAAAAAGGCATAACTGACACCATCACAAGCAAACTAACAACAGAACAGTCTGTATGGCAGGAGGCAGTATGCCTGCATTAACCCAATTTATGTAAGTGATGTAAATATAGGTAAAGTATACGGTACTGTACATCCAGATACCTTAAGGCAGCTCACCCCTGATATCCTCAGATTTTGTAGCAGCCTAGGTCATTTATGGTGCATCTCCCACCCCCAGAGTCAATACTACAGGGCCATTTACCACTGTTACATGCACAGGCCTCTGGAGTACATAAGGGCACACATGTATTATGTAGGTGAAGCCCACACATATATGGCCCCAGCCCCACTGTATGTGTGGGGGATACAACAGCAGTGGACTGATGGCAGCAATGGCAGTGTGATATACTCACAGACCACTACAGAACAACCCCTGACAGCATGTCATATGTACAAAGCTTGGTATGTAGGTGAAGGACATAGGCTGGAACACAGGCCCATATGTGGAAAACCTTTGCCATACACTAAGCAAGTCACTGGTGTTACAGGACAGTCTGCAACATACCCTTAGTCAGGGAATTGAGGTTAGAAACATAAATGGATGTAGCCAAGTACTGATAGCACTCAACACACACACTGCCAGTGAAATATCTGACACAGGACCTGTGTAGTGGACAGTCAAAACATGATAAGCACACCTCTGGCCACCAAGACGATAGGCCCACAGTTGAGAGCTATGCAGACAGACTGCATTCCAAGGTAAACTAGTATGTACGCAAACACCCTGTAATATCAGTACTACACAAAGCATAACACAACTCTACTCACACTCTGTCTGTAGTTCTGGAACCTCCTAAAAAATGTAGCTAGTGTGAGTGTTCTGGTTCTCCTGTAAGAGGTATTGCTACCTGCTCTCTGTAACACTGATGCCCACACACAGGAAGGATGCCCATCACACAGGAAAAATAAAAGGACCATGCCCACATGATGTAGGGATTTATAATAGGTGGTTGCCATGACAGTAATAATTGGAAGTACTGCACAGCAAGCTGCATGCAGTTAGCAAGTGTAGGACACAGATTGGTGCAGAGGCCATTACCTCATCACGTGCATCAACTACTAAAGCCAGGCTGCAATCTACTCAAAGCAGCTCAATCCATTCACTGGAGAGAGAGTGGGATAGAGAGAGAGAGAGAGAGAGAGAGACAGAGAGAGAAAGCAAAAGTGAAAAAAATAAATAAAGCTCATCAAACTAACAGCTGAAGACGCAGGCATTTAGCCAGCTGCCATTCATAAAGACATCATTCCCACAACAGGCATGTGAAGTATATGTACGTGTATTAGAATGTAGTATCTGGTCCATCATAATGGGATAGATGATGTGGAATCATTTATATGTGCCGTCAGATGTTGTTGTGATGATGTTCAACTGAACAACTGCTATGGACAATAGAGTCTGTCCCTGTGGGTAGTAGGCCATAGCTGTTAACTGTGCAAGTCAGCACTGACAGACAAGATGTTAGCCATCATAGTGTGTGTTGTGTAATGGGAAGTATGTATATTATGTGGCCAATAGCTGATGGTGGAAGTAATGATGCCATTATGATGGACATGTGGGAGCCATGACCCACCACTGGCAGGATACTCAGGTGAATCTGTAATGTAGCATGCCGGAATACCATAGGTGTGTAATAAGGTTACCTGCAATCAGGTCCCACATATACCCCACTAATGGCAGGCCATGTCCATATGTGGCACCTGTCTGTGTTGTCGCAAGGCAGAGCAGTGCAGCTGTGCAGGTAGGTGTTGTGAGATTGTGGAGCTGATGTCTGAATGTACTCCACATATAGGAATGCATATGTGTACATATGTCACATATATAATATGTAAGAATATATATGTATATGAGCATGCATGTCTAGAAATATACATATACCCATGTGTAGACATATATATGTGCACATATATATGACATCACATATATCTACACATATATAGATATATACCTGTATGCACATGTCTACATAGGTACAAACACACACACAAACATATATGTATAAAAAGACATGCTCCCTATATCACTACTACAGTGATGTGTGCTATGTGCAAGGAAGCAGCACACATAGCAATACACACAGATATCTACAGCTGGCAGTGTGTGCACCATGGACAGGTATGTCACATGTTAGTCCCTTGTTGGCACCACATTGCCCCATCTGTGAAGTATGCAATGGGAATATGGGGAAGTATGGCAGGTGCACATGTGGAGGTAGTCAGGATTGGTAGATATAGAGGACAGTCTAAAGGGGTGGTATGTGACACATGGGGTGGGTAAAAACTGTGGATGTTGTATGTGGTCTATGATGTGGATGCCCTATGGTCCCCAATATGGGCACAATGGGAACAAGTCTCTCATTCACTGCCACTTACAACAGCAGTCCACATCCTGAAGGTGCCTGGTCTCGAGGCTGAGCAGCAGGAGCATGTTGGCCATGTGAATGTGTTCTGGGTGCGTCAGACCGATGTAGCACATCCCTCATGTGTCTGTGGAGACCAGTATGGAACAGACTCTAGACCTGAGCTCAGGGGACAGGAACATGTCTGTGTGTGTCCTGAGGGGGGGCCAAAATCCCCTGGGTGGTTCCACCTTATGGTATTGCTGTAACAGTACATGAAGAAGCCCCAGGTTGGGACACACATGTGATGTGGCCAAGTATCATGGGCAGATGGGTGTGGAGAGGTGGATCAGCTGGCCAATAGAACATATACATGTTATTGTGTCACTGTTATAGAACATTTGTAGGTAGTAATAGTCTACACAATCCTGGTACATGTCCAACAGCATGCATAGATATCCCCAATAACACAGACTGTCAAATGTGCTGCAATCTCAGAGCAGCCATACTAGTGTCATATATGTAACCAGAGTGACCCTGACAATGGCATGCAGGTGAAGAGTCTGTAACAGGCTAGCAATGATAGTGTCCACACAGGGGACATGGCTACAATCACATAGCAGAAGGAGTGGTACAATACAGAATCTGTCCAAGCAGTAGTTAAGCTGTAGCCATACCTAATCAGTTGTGTGTACAGTCTGTTGAAACTAATATGGTAGGGGGGTGACAGAGATGTGTATTACAAACTGTGGTAACCTTGCCGTATGAGTTGCTCAGATCTGTTTCCATCTTTATGTCTTTCAGCCAAGATGGTACACGCATGATTGCTCACCTTTTCCAATGCTGAGAATGACGTGGTGATAGCACACATAATCCTATACTATCTGCTGCTGTTTGGCAGGCAGGCACATGAGCAGCAGGAGCGGACCATCCTGTGTAACGACATAGTCCACAAGGTCAGTGACCGCACAATTGCAGTTATGAGCAGGTCCGGAATTATTGTACTGACCTGCTTTGCAATGCCTGTCGGTGTGCTGCTGCAGTTCGGGGGGAAATCACTTTGCCTGGTACATGTCCAACAGCATGCATAGATATCCCCAATAACACAGACTGTCAAATGTGCTGCAATCTCAGAACAGCCATACCAGTGTCATATATGTAACCAGAGTGGCCCTGACAATGGCATGCAGGTGAAGAGTCTGTAACAGGCTAGCAATGATAGTGTCCACACAGGGGACATGGCTACAATCACATAGCAGAAGGAGTGGTACAATACAGAATCTGTCCAAGCAGTAGTTAAGCTGTAGCCATACCTAATGTAATGTGGGGGGGGCCATGCCATCCATCCCCTCGACATGTGTGGAGGACCTCCTGGCCAGCCTTGTGGAACCTGCCCATCAGGACCACCAACAACCACTGGACCCATTTCTGTAGGTGGGGGTCACCCACACACCATCAGAGGACCGTGCAGGTAAGGACACAGAGCACATCAGTAGACCACTGTTGTGTAAACATCCACATTGGTACAGGTAGATCATGCATATCTGACATGTCATAGATATATTGTGTTGCTGCATTGTAGTGATAAACAGATGTCCAGATGTGGTCGTATTGTGGAAATTTACCGTTGATGTATGGTAGTGCTGCACCCAGCCTGTAGCAGTGCCACAGGTGTGGCCACTGACATTGCATCTCTCACCCTCTTATGTAGGTCCCTCTGGGATAACAACAAAGCAGCAGCCTGTAGCTGGTGAGTATGTTTATGTAGATGCATGCCAACACACCGGGCATGTAATGGTGATGGTATATTCCATGCACACTTCTAACACACCTACCCTGAATGCATGCTGCACACGTGCATGTATTGTTGTAAAATGCGTGGTCTCACAGGGCGACAATGATGGGGTATTTAAAGGGTATGTCACACACCTGCATGATAAATAACATCCTGTCATTGTGGAATGTGTCCACAGGGAGTAACATACTGTTGGTAGACATGGCCTACAGTAGTGACATGTTCTGAACAACACCCATATACAGTGCAGCACCAGTGTATATACCTGTAGGACAATGCCAACTGCTGCAGAGATACACTATGGCATAAGGCAATACAGTAGTCCAAAGTATCAGCTGGGTCTAGGCTACAACGTGTGATGTTCAGTGTATGGGACACTGCAAATTGACACAAATGTGTAGGGCTTACCTGTCATGCATCTGCATAAAAGCTGAGGGAGGGGGTGTCTCAGCTTGACACACCAGTGCACTGCAGCAGGGATTCTAAGGATGGTAGGAATGGCTTTATCTGCACATAGTCAGGTTCAGGACCTGTGGCAGCCATAACCCTACCCTCACAGCAATAGTGATGAAATTGTGTGAACACCATGGGATGTGCACATGAGTAGACCTTGAATCATGCAGAATAGGAGGACATGTGTAGGGCAGACTGAACATACACTGGCAAATGCAGATGGCCCACACTGGTATACCCCTGCTGTGAGCTGTGACTGCTGTAGTACACACAAGAGGTGTGATAAACCATCAAGATACGGGTGTGCACACATATGCCCACTTGGTGTGTATGAATTGCAGTCAGCAGCTGCACACCTAACACAATCTGTAGACACTTGCTTGTGACAGTACATGACATATGTCACATACCTGGCTTGTGTACTGCTAAGATATGCGGTGATGTGGTCCCATGGCAGATCAAGTATGTGTGTGTAAAGTCAATAAAGGTGTGTAGACTCCCCATAACCATGGTATGCTCTGATGGTTGTCAGTGTAAGAGTATTGCAGTGATCATACATGGTCTCTTGATGTTGACAGATGTAAATCAGGCATCAGGCATTCATCAATGACAACAGTCCACATATCATTCCAGTTATGTGTTGCTGAAAAACATAGGGGCTGTGAGAAGTAAAGCTGATATAACTGCACAGTACTACACATTCTGCAATGGGTTGCACACCTGTGAGTTGTGGTGCACAGTACATGGCAGGGTGCAGAGCAGGTGCACAGCAATGCTGTGTACATGGGTGCAGTGGTATCCAGGGAAAGGGGCATCACCCAGTGACACAGCACATGCATCACCCACATGTATACTGTTGCTAGCATGGATTGACTATAGCTGAACTGCATGCTGTTCTGTACCATATGTTCTGCATGTTGGCAGATGGGTAATAGGAGGACTGTGTGTACTATCATTGTGCAACCTCACCTGTATGTATGTGTGTGCGCATCCTGGTGGTTAGTTAGTTTGTCTGCAGGGTCACTCTGGTGAAGTGGAGGGAGGTAGATGCATGTCTGAATTGTGTGTGCATGTGTGTTTGTGTGTGTGGCCATGTATGCACATGTGTGATTGTGGGGTGTTCATATGACTGTATCCTGCTTTGGGATCATGCAGTACATGGACTGCCACATTACACAAAAGGAATATCTGTCATGTGTGTAATCACATGACAACAAATAGTATAATATGGTCTGTAGCATGGAACAGGCATCCAGAGGGAAGGTAGACTCCAGGTACACACTTAATATTGCAGTCAGTAGAGAGGTCACCTACAACCCACGTATGCAGCACTACAGATGCATTGGGGAAGTAATAGTCAACACCAGGGAGTGTATCCAAATATTATAGGTGTCACATGATGGGCTGACAGAGCAGCATATCTGGCATGTACTGAGAATTACATACACATGACACACCAGTGGGAGGTATTATGGATACAACATACTAGCCCACACATATAGGGGCCATGCACATCATTTCCAGCCATACAGAGCGTGCATACCGAATATCAGCAGTGAGGCCATGTAAATCCACTGCAGACCGGTCAGGCAGGTAAAGTAGTAACAGGCCTTGTGTTGTGGCTGCTTGTGTGGGCATTTAGAGGACTGTGATGTTAATGAGTGGTATCAATGTGTGTATGTTAACAATTGTGATGCAGGATGGGGTAACACTTGGAAATATGTGTGGGACTGTCTGTAAAGTCATGGACAGGTAGGTATTATGGAGATGTGCGTGTGTGTGTGTGTGTGTGTGTGTGTGTGTGTGTGTGTGTGTGTGTGTGTGTGTGTGTGTGTGTGTGTGTGTATGTGTGTGTGTGTGTGTGTGTGTGTACTGTTAGGCAATGCTGTACAGGTTTTAAAGTGTGTTTATTGTTTTCCCCCATAGGTGGCGAGGTGGCTCAGGGTCCCTCCTGCATGCAATCTGATGTAGGTGTCCATACAGACACTGATGATAATGATGATGATAATAATGTTGAGGCACAGGTGGGGATGTCAGGGGCTGACACTGCACCAACATTTGACATCCCCCTTTTAGCCACTCCACCCCCGCACACAGTTTCAGTGCCTATACCCACCCCTTCACCAGTGGCTATAGCAGAGGGACAGCTGGCATTCAGTAGCAGTGCACAGGAAAGTGTGGTAACCATGCCTACTGTGTCTAGTCACAGAAGGCATAGCCAGATGTCCAGCAGGCTGACACATAAGCAGGTGTCCCAGGGTGCTCATGGTAGGGCCACTGGACATCATGCCCCTGGCAGAGACAACATAGCTGCTACCAGCAGAAGCATGTTTCAGGTTGTAATGGTGGTGCAGGCATGTATTGAGCATTACAATAGACAGGGCCTTAGGCTGCAGAGGGCTGCTCTTGCATCTGTAAGCGACAACCTCGGTGAACTGTTTGGGAGCCATCTGTGCTTATACTGAGCACACAGATAGACGGCATGATGAGATGACGGCCTTCTTCGGCCGTGGTGTGTCAGTGCTTCAATGTGTGGCAGGGATGCGTCGATGCCCATGTGGATATGGGGCAGCAACACCAACAGCTGGCAGTCAACATGGACATGCTAGGACACCAAGGGGCTCTGTGGTGGCAGTAGCAGCCCTGACAGTGTGGGGGGTATGCTGTCCACACCACACCATAGCAGGCCACATGCACATGGTCCTGGCCTGTCTAGGAGGGACCTGGTACCAGCGGACAAATGTCATCAGCAGGTGAGAGTAGCACATCGGGGCCTGTACCTGGACGTGCCCACGGGACCCCTGGCAGGCACAGTCCACGTGTCCATGGCCGGAGATAGTAAACAGCACACCCTGCTAGGTATGGTCTGAGCTGTCCATAAACACCTGTGTATGGCAGCCACATGGCAGAACTGTGTGCATGCATACCTACACACTATGCAAACACACCTAGGGCAACCCCATATCTACACACACACACCACATCACCTCGATCACCTCCCCAGAGTACAACCCTCACCCACACACATGGTGTCAAATGTATGGCCCACCCTTGGCCTCTGGCAAACCAACACCACACCCTGTGCATATGATGATACCTGTGCCCTATTTCTGTCATCCATACCATCGATGCAGGGACAAGCTGGTATGGTTATGATGCACACAGTGACTGTACAACAGTGTACCACAGTCCTGCAGTGTAACATGTTGTAGGGAGTAGAGTGTGAGGCATATTTGGCAGGTAGTGTAGCTGTCCAGCAATGATGTCTTATAGCTGTTAGTAACACTGGTTGGTTGTGGTCTCTATAATGTTATACATGTGTGTTGTAGGTGTACATGTGTCAGCACGAGGATGGTCTGCAGTCATATTGCACAATGGGGTATGTCACTGTGCTGACACCATGGCTGTGACATATCTGGGGTATAGTCAACCACATTCCACAGGTAACTATACCAGTTATTGCCTGTGCCACATGGACAGGTGGCCCACTGAGCTGTGTATACCCTGCAACCTGATGTAAAGCCATCCACATACACACGCACTGTTACTTGCTGACACTGGGACTAGACTCCTACATAACTATGTCATGAAATTGACGTGTGTGGCTTACAATGCACACACCGCACAGTGTTTAGGGTGAGGTGTGTCCCAGGTTACATGGTACATGCAGAACATCCCCTGGCATGTACAGTATGCTAATGGGGGATGTAATGTGTGTATTTGGATGATACGTAGTGTGACATACCGTCATATGCACATTTACAGACACATAGCATCCAGACACACATCTGAGATACCAGGGCCAATGTGTTACAGATAGGCTGCACACATCACATGCATAACTGGCTTGGATTGTGGTAACAGTTACCTGTATGATTGATGGTGACAGTGGTAACCATAACGTGGTACATGGGACATATACCTAGTGTAACTTGGTGTAATAACAGTGTACACAGCACCCACATCCCCCACTGGATATTGTACTCCCTGAAACCCATGATGACACTCTGCCATATCCACCATCACACATTGGCCACGACTGCGATACAACCCAAAGTATACCCCAGCATTGGTACTACAGAGATATGCATCTCATGCACATGCCACATGCGTAGTAGGGAGTCAATCAAGCGTAGGTTGCCTATACATATCCCAGCTGGATACCTGCCATCTGCACATCTGTACAGGGACTGACAGTCAACAGCTTGGCAGGTTGCTATGCAGTAGCATGAGTGCATTGACAGACCAGTAAAATTAAACCAGGGTACTTTTCTCTCCAGCAAGAACTTTGCAGAAAGCCATGGAGGACAAAAGCTCAAAAATTGGGACAGATTTTAAATATTGTTTTTTTTTTTTACTTAGACAGTTACTAGATTAACAAGATTTGTGTTATCATGCATTTTCTGAAGGATGTGAAGTCTTAAGCTCAAATGCATGTCATTAACTTCAATCATCTTCATCAGTGATTTGCCATAAAACCACAAATTTTATGAGGAACAGACCAAAAATATGAGGTACAAATTTGGACATTCTGCAAAAATCTGGACAGTTGAGAGGTATGCCTGAGTCTTAGAACTCACTTACAATCAGCATTTTCAGTTAAAGCTACTATGTCACCCCCTCTTAGGTTTTGTTTAATTACTTGCAGAGCAGCAAAATAAAATTGATCAGGGCAGATAAGTACCCTGGTTCAAATGAAACTGCATATATAAAGCCAGTCTTAAAATTAAGACATTTTAGAAGTTGCTTTGTTCTCATTATTTTAATTGATTGCATTTCATCGGACAGTCTGGTACTGTGGTTCTGAATACCTTCATATAGGTTCTTATTCTTATGTGAAGCTATTAAATGCCTGAGGAAGGCCTTACATGTTTGAAAGCTTGTTCTTATTAAACATGGTTTTTATGAGCTTTAGTGGAGTTACATGGGCTGGATTTTTTTACTTCTGCATTCTTGTACTTATCCAGGATCATGTTACTCACTGTGAGCTACCTGGTGTGGTATTTGGAGTTTTGCTTTTGTTTTGGTATGCTTGAGGAGCTCCACCTTTGCTATTATTGAATCATCACAATCACAGAGCCTAACTCGAGTGATAGCCATGTTGTTTGCTTCAGGAACATTTTGCATATTGAGGAAAATCTCCTGAATGAAAGTAGATATGTGTGGTTCTGAAGCCTTGAAAAAGATTTCTGGCTTCATTCATAAATTTGATCATAAGCTCTATACTTTTAAGAAGTTGCAATGGCAACGACTGAGCTTCCAGACTTACTTAAAATTACAGATTGTACCAAAATGCTGCATATATTGAAAACTGACACTTATGTTATGAACTATCCTTTACATTTGAAAAAATGGCAAGAGCTGAACATAAAGGTGGGGCTTGATTACATGAAATTAATGAATGTTTTTTTTCTGGCATTGAAAGTCATCTACTTATAGATATTTCTTTGTTACAACAAAAAAGTACACAATACTACCTGTTTTCAATACAGTAGTCTAAATTTAATGAGGTGCTTGATAAAGTTACATCTTTTGAGAGGAAATATTTTTCAACAAAACACTGGAATCTGTAAAACGATATAAAATATTTTAATTCTGGAAAGGTATTTTACTGTCCCAGAATGCAGCAGAAAGATCCTGTGACATTCATCGACAAATCCCTGTATGTGACAGAGCAACCACTGCAACTGGTTGAGGAAGAAGCAGCTAGAGTGGATGCAGAGGACATAACTGCTTTAGACCCCTTAGATCTACTCATGCTTTTACAAAATTCACTGCTGCCCATGGGCAAAGGGAAGAACACTCACCCCCAGATTTACTAAACTTCCGTGCAGGGCTAGATTAGTCCTGCATGGAAGCGCCCGTTTAGGAGCAGGATGGCAGCGCAACATACGTATTAACAAACCGTGCTGCCTGAGCTCCTAGGCTTACACGAACCATGTATGAGTGCGGGGGGGGGGGGCGTGTCTGAGAGCAGAGAGCTCAGAATAAACACACCCCTGCAATGTAGAACAGGAGAGAGGGGTAAGGAATGAACGAGACCACTCATAGGTGTCAGCATATCCCCACCAAAAGTCTATGTGTACAACAGCAACAGTACATAAAAATAAAATTAAGAAACCTGTTTTTTTTTTTAAATATCCGATTAAAGCTAACCATAGGTGTGCAGGTGTGCCCATCGCTTAGCTACAGTTAAAGCAGCTTAAAAGGCTGAAGAGGATAACAAGGAAGATATATGCAAATGAAGCAACATAGCAATAGTGTAGTGGGCAGAGCATTCGCCTTACAAGCAGGCATTCTTGGTTCGAGTCCCACTGCAGCACATTCCATTTTCCATGGCAAAGCCCATTACGACCAATATTTTTGTTGCAAAACCCACTAAATAACATATAATTATGAAATGGCATACTGCAGGAAATGCACATGTGAAGTGTCACTGTCATAATGAATAAGGCACTAGTAAGCAGGTTTAAGCCCAAATAAGCAGTAGTAAGCATATTTAAGCACTAATAAACAGGCTTTAGCCCGTTTGCATAGTGGTAAGCAATGTCCACACTGGTTATGCAATTCTAAAGCTAACACTGTGTAAGCAGATGTAACAGCAGGTTAGCAGTGCTTACCATCACACCAACCTACTTACAACTGCTTTAAAGTGTCTTAACCACTCTGTATCCAACAGCCTGTGTTCTGCCTAGCAAACAAAATAAACAGCCTCTGGAAGTCTCAAACCCAGGACCCTGTATACTAAGTTCACAGTAGTTAACCACTAAGCCATCATAGCAATACATAAAACTGAGATTTCAACAAACAAATCTTCACCATAGGAAAATCAAACTGAACATGTGAAAGGAATCTATGTACAGTGTGAAGTTGTATAACCTGCTACATAACATAAATGAATGTATCACAAAATGCCATCATACTGGGAGACTTCAACTACCCAAACATAGATTGGGTACATTATTCTAGCCCTAATACCCTAGCCCAAAGGTTCCTGGAATTCATAAATTCAAATGCACTGGAACAACTAGTCACCTCTCCCACTTGGGGAGATAATATACTAGACCTGATCATCACAAACATGAGGACAAAATGCTCCACACCGGAAGTATACCCCTCACTAGTGAGATCTGACCACAAACTAATCACCCTGGATATACATATCCCATCTCCACCCCCAGCACAAAAGACCACAGTGAAAAACTTCTCAAAAGCAGACTTCACTCTTCTTAAGACTGAGATGGTATCCTTTAAGCCCACTGTGCCAGTGGATACCACATCCCACAATGCCGAATCCTTCACAAATGCTTTCTATGGACATCTCCAAGAATGCATGGATCATGCAATCCCAAACAAATCCAAGTCCCTCTCCACCAAATGTAAGCATCCTGTCTGGTGGACCTCAGCCATAAACAAATTGTATAACAAAAGAAGGAAGCTACTGCACGTCAGAGCGAAATCCCATGAAGGGAAGACATCTCTGATCAACATTAGCAGAAAACTACGTTCTCTCATAAAACATCCAAGGCAAACTTTGAGAGAAAAATCGCTAAGGACACTAAAGATAACCACAAAGCCTTCTTCAGCTATGTTAGAAACCTGGGCGGAAACCCTCAGATATGCTCAGAGTTGGTTCACGACAACAAAAAATACACTGAACCCACAGATATTGCTAACATTCTGGCTGACAGGTTCAGTGCAAATTTCTCCCCTCTTTCACCCCAAAAGAAGAAATACTTATCCCAGCTGAATGTAATCTCCTGTCATCTCAGATGTCCAAGTGAGAACCGCCCTAAACAAAGCAAAAAACACAGCATCAATGGGACCTGACGGTATCCCGGGGTGCGTGTTACGTGACCTCCAAGAGGAGCTAAACCCACACATAAAAATGCTATTTAACCTTAGCCTTACTTTGGGATATGTACCTGAACACTGGCGTACAGCAACAGTGGTCCAACTCCACAAGGGGGGTGCCTCTACAGACCCTGGAAACTACAGCCCCATAAGCTTAACTAGCCTGGTCTGCAAAGCTATGGAAAGAATCATTATGGAACTCATAAACAGAGACATAGGGGACCTACAGACACTTGACCCCACCCAGTTCGGCTTTGTAAAGGGCAGATCCTGCCTTTTAAACCTGGTTGACTTTTTCGAAACAGTCACTAGAGCCATTGATGAGGGCAAAGCAGTCCATACAGCATACCTGGACTTGGCTAAGGCCTTTGACACAATACCCCACTCAGGCATCATAGATAAGCTAAACAGCTTAAAAGTAAACCCTTATGTCACTAGATGGGTTGCAAACTGGCTAAAGGACAGAACCCATAAAGTTAAAATCGCTGGAGCAATGTCAGACTCAAAGCCAGTCACAAGTGGTGTCCTACAGGGATCTGTCCTGGGACTCCTCCTGTTCGGCATTTATTTCTCAGATGTTAAAGCAAACATGGGAGGGCTGTGGATGACAAAGTTCGCAGATGACTGCAAACTAGGCGCCATAGTCGATACACCAGCAGACACACACATCCTACAAAAAGGCCTCACTGAAACGGACAACTGGTGCCGTAGTCACGGCCTTAAACTAAATGCCAAAAAATGTATAGTCATCCCTTTTGGAAAAAACAAAGTACCCACAAATTATTACATAGACAGCAACCCACTGAGTACAGAAAAAGTAATCAGAGACCTAGGGACCCAAGTAGACAGCGACCTCTCATTTGACACCCACGTTGCCAAAGTGGTTAGAAAAACATTCTACCTTGCACACCTCATCATGAAGGGATTCACATCCAGATCCAAGGATGTCATTGTACCCCTATATTCCTCCCTCATCAGACCCATGATTGAGTACAATGCCCCATTTGGTATGTACCTCACCCGGAATTTGCAACAGCTGGAGAGACCACAAAAGTACCTCACCAAAAGGATCAAGGGTCTCCAACATATGTCTTATTCTGCCAGACTAAAGAAACTTCAGCTCTATTCAGTAGCATACCGCCTGCTCAGAGGTGATCTCTGCCTGACGTACAAGGCCATGTCCAATCAGGATCTGATGGACATGCTCCACCTCAAAAAATCCAAATCCATCAGGACCACGAGCTAAAGACTTAAACCTCGGCACAAGTATGAATAGGACATGCTGGAGGGATAGATTCATAACCCAGAGGCTTCCCATGCTTTGGAACAGGATCCCAGTTCATATTAGGCAGAGCCCCTCACTGACTCTCTTCAAGAGGAATCTTGATGAGTGGATGGGAGATCGTAAGTTTACCCCAGGGGTCACATCTGTGTCACTGCTAGACAGGGGCACAGTAAACTAATTCTATTATATAAGGGGACCTTCATTGTGTCACTACTAGACAGAGGCACAGTATTCTAGATTTAGTCTGTACATTTTTGTACCATTTCAAGGGGTGGCAAAAGCCACATCACTATGGCTAGGCTTACAAATGCCCCAGGGCAGATAGCCTAGTACTATACTATGAAACTAAACTATGAAACTATAAACTGGAGTACTGCAGTACGGCCAGATGTGAAGTGTTCTTGTAATAAAGTATTGAAGTTCACACGACCCCATACAGTGTACGTACACATGAATCACGGATACCAGACAAATATATAACGTAACGAATAATAAATCAATGCCAAAAGGAAAATATAATGCAAATTAAATATGAAGCAACACTAAGCATTGCACAGCTCAGCTTAGTTGGTGTAAGCAATGCATAGGCTGGCTAACTCAATCTGCCCAGTAGTATACCCATTTAAGCAATGCCAACACAAGGTAAGCAGGTGTGCCCATAGCTTAGCCTTTTCAAAACCATCCAATCATGAAAAAGTGTGGGAAATCAGGCATATTTAAACCCCACAGGCACGAATACTTCCCATAACTGGTTGCAGCTCCCTATTGTAGGCAGAATGGCTGGAGTTGGGGAAGGCACTCAATTTCGAGCACAGCACTGGGGCATCCAGGAGTCCAGAATCATAGTATGGCTCCTGGTAAAACACCATGAGCAGAGACTACTGCAGGACCAGGGCTCTCAGTATAAAGGGAACGCCTGGGACAGTCTTGCCCATGACCACACCAGTGCCACTGGTATCCCACGGACTGCTGACCAGGTCAGGCATTACCATGCTGACCTGAAGTGGTGGAGGGGGGATATCTTGGAGCAGTGGATCCAAGAATCAAGGCAGATGGCAGATGCCCCAGCACTAAGTACTCATCCTGCTACATAGATAATGATTGCCTAGCTTGTGTTTACTATGGATAAGTAATGGCTAAATATCACTGTATTTCCCCTGACAGCTGCAGATGAACGGGCTGCGAACCAACAAGCCCATGCTGCTAGGTTGCAAAGGTTGCATCACGAGGCAGGTTTGTAATAATCTTGCATGTACTGTCATAACAAGTAAATATGACAGTTTTAGAAAGTGTTGTACCAGTATAACAATGTATTGTGTATGGGATGTACTGAATAAACTAGACAATATGGCAGGAAGACTATCATATAGGTTGTGTGTAAATAAAGGTGTAATATCTTGTGAATAAAAGTATAACCCCTGGAGTGCTTGTGTACATTCTGGTGTCATATGTTGTTGTAGTGTTGCATTCTATAAATAGTACTGTTGTATTAAGCAGTGTTACCCGCACTGTTGAATGCAGATAAAATGTGTAGGAGGTTCAGTATAACAATGTTGGAAGTCCCAAGAGGTCAGTTATATTGTACAACTGAGGGAGACTTAGACAGAAAACATTGGATTACTTCACACCAATTCCCTGATAGCACAGTGTACTGTGATGTCAACTCTAATATTTTTACCACACACAGCAGGGGTTTGAATCCTGGGAATGGTACTAAGTTGTATGCAAAATCATACCCCACAACTGAACAGAGTTTATGAGAATGTTCAGATAGAACGCTGTATGCATAATTAGACCCAACAACTGTACAAAATTTGCTAGAATGTTCAGATAGTAAGCTGTAAACATAATCATACCCCTCAACTGTTCTGATCTGTCCAGCATGTCCAGATAAATGGCCCAAATTTGCCTGCCGGTAACCTGTTCCCCTGACAAATCAGTGTGATGATCCAAGAAATGTAGGCAGCTTTTACTGACATATAACTGATGGTCAGACATGTACAAAGTCAGGGAATGTATATGAACACAAACCTGTCATTGTAGCATCTCACCCAAAGTGTATGACAGCAATTCTCAAAATATGTTACATTAACACCTGCATCCGGTCAAGCCTTGACCAGAGTGTGTGCAGTAACAGATTGCTAGGTATGTGTATAACATCAGCATGGAATCTGGGAGTATGTGTATAAATTGTCAGGTAGTATTAACAATGATTTTCTCAACAGCTATAACAGGTAAGAGGTGTAGACTGTAGGTACAACACAGTTCACTTATATACTTGTCTACAAGCATGGAATGTGGGAGAATGTGTAGAAATTGTCAGGTAGTGTTAACAATAATTTTCTGCACAGCTATACCAGGCAAGAGGTGTAGACTGTACGCACAACACAGTTCACTTATATACTTGTCTACAAGCATGGAATCTGGGAGTATGTGTAGAAATTGTCAGGTAGTGTTAACGATTTTCTCCACAGCTATACCCGGTAAGAGGTGTAGACTATAGTAAGACACAGTCCACGTATATACTAATCTACAAACATACCATTGCACAAAGTAAGGCCATTGGGTAGTGTAATAATACATGTAAGGGACAGATCTCTGCAGTGACTAATAAAGTTGTGAATACTACAGGGATATATTAGTTGTTAATTGACCTCTTTCTCTCACCCCCACCATATATGCAACAATAATACACTCCAAACTTTTGTTGGGACATATGTCCTATTGGTTTATAAATATTCACATTTGGGTATATGCATGTGCCATGTTAAAATACTCCATTATTGGTGGCCTGTTGCCATCAATGAAACATGCATGCTGTTGTAATGGCCACTGTTGTCCCATATATGCATGTGTTCTGCTCGTTATGCAACTGTTGTAAATCTAGTGTCTTGGGTTAATGGGAATAAATATGCATGTTGTTATAACTAATCCTGAATGCTGTTGACTATTACTAACTGATATCTTTCATAAAACTGCAACACCATAGCTTGTATGTGAAGGCCGGTCCCAGCAGATCCACCTGTCCCACCTCAGCTGGCCATGGCACAGGGCACCAGCACATCTGGGGCCCAGTCTGGGACTTCTTCCTCTGTTGGCCCTGCACCACCTTCAAGTGGAACCACTGCAGGGGATGGGGCTCGGCCCCCCCTGGAGCAGGGGTGGAGAGGTAGCTATCACCCGCCATCAGGTCCTGGCTGTGGTGCATAGGAAGCTCGACAAGGAGATTCGAAACCAGCTACGTCAGCTTGAGAGCTGCATGGCACAATTAGAGGGTGATCCTGCCCATCCTACCCAGACCCCAGCACAGCCAATTTTGGGGCAGTGAAGGTGCAGTGGTGACTGCCCATAGGCAGGGACCTCAGTCTCACTATTTCCATTTGGGGGCTCATGGGCTTGTGACTTTCAAACACCCCTCCCTATCCAAGGTGTTTACCCACACATGTATCATATACTGCCCCTGCATGTGTCTTGTTTGTCTTATCTGTTAACCTACCCAAGTTACCTCCCCAAATATACCTACTACCCCTTCCCAACATCCCACTCTCACCTGAAAAAAAAAGAAAAGGGCAATCTGTTCCCAAAAAAAAATATCGCCCCATACATAGCTGTCCATTTCACAAGTGTCCACTGGACACATGTGATCTGGTTTAATTGGCATCACAATGAATTGTTGTTATCCTCACCCCCACCCAGGGGTTTGAGTGTCCAAATCTGCCTTCAGTGTATATGCACAGCTGTTACTGTAGAAGAAATGGGCAGCTATGGACCTTCCCCACACCCTTCCTGCACATCCCTGGCTATTTTCCCTACTGTGCAACCCCTTTTTCTTTTCTTTTAATGAAATTAGTACGGGGGTAAGTGGGATTAAGCACTCTGATGTTTTCAGAAACATAACATCCAGCCCAGTCATGCAACAGTACAGCGAATGTATACCGACATCTAGATGTATGTGTGTGTATAAATATATTAATATCTAAACAGATACAACATATCTATGTATGTATATATATATATATATATATATATATATATATATATATATATATATATATATATATATATATACATATTTAGAAATTTATACATATATAGAAATATATATGAACATATATACATGCAAATGCCTACATCGACACATATGTTTACACCTATATATCTACATATACACAGCAAGTTACATATATGCACGCAGATATATATCTATGTAGGTAAATATGGACATAGCTTTAGATATATATATATAAACATATATATATATATCTATATAGGTATATATATATATATATATATATATATATATATATATATATATATATATATATATATATCTAGGTATATATGGCCACACATCTGTAGATAACAATGGTAGATTAACAAAAACAAATATGTCCACATGCACCGTTAATGGGGTTGAGAAGCCCCAAACAATATACGTCTCGTACAAATAGGCATACCCCCCCCACAGCCAAATATGTCCACCCTGCAATACACTACCAAGTGTTACAGATACCATAACCAGGACTTGACATGACATGGGCACAAGATGTTAACTGTACTACAACCCACCTGTATGATGTCAGGCTAGTATTGGTAGCATATCATGCAGTACAGTCTGGCTCCCATAGGAAATGTAAAATGTGGAAGCTGTCAACATCCCCAGGATACATATACACATACACATATATGCAGATACAGATATACATATATATATATATATATATATATCTATATATATATATATATATATATATATATATATATATATATATATATACATACATACACACAAAGAGATATGTACAATAAGATACATATGTATAAGGTGCACACAATATGGTACAGCCACTATGCCTACAGTTCACACCTGAACAAGTGGACACTGTATGGCCACCCATACAAATGACAATCATTGCCTATAACATATACCCACAGAGAGGTCATAGGAAAAAAACACCACACACAGATTTTTAGAAATGGAAAACCTTTATCTGTGTACTATTACAGTTCTATATGCCATGTCATATAGCTGTTCAGACACTGACATCCATATAAACAGAGTAATGCAACTGTGAAACAGTTATACTAATACAGTAGTCTTTAAACGTTCACAACTTTTGCTGTTCAGGCCAAGGCCTTCAAATTGTACAATCATAAAGACAGACTGGGCCACAGGATACCAAATAATCAACAGTATGTAATGCAGGTGTATAGTTCAGCAGCCTCTATCTACACTCTGTACAAAATCACTAGGTGGTAGAGACTTTAGATGACCAAATGGGATGTAACTGTTACATGGATAAGAAACTTGTCCAAAGAAGTAACGGTCAATGAAACATACACAAGCTGGAGAAATCACTTTATAAAAATCACAGCAAAAATACAGCAATGCTTTCAGGCATAAAAAACCCTTCTTCAGTGCATTACAATTCAATAGTAAAGAACATGCTGATTTTATAGAGGGTCATAGTCACATGACAAGCAGCCCAATGGTCATATGACTTACAAAAACAATAGTTAAAAATTCATATTAATCATTATTTAAAAGTTAATACATTTAAAACAACCAAATAGCAACTACATTTTATGCTGGTATATAAAATACTTATCTGACTATTACTTTAACTTAGTTTGTTGTAAATGCTTAAGGACTGGTTTTAAAGTAACAACATCATTAAGTCCTGGCGGTCGATCTGCCTCTAGTCTAACTATCCATTCATATTCTTTTAATTCAAGCATATTATTGATATCTCCTCCTCGGACTGTTGTACCAGCAGTACAAATGACTCTAAAGAAAAATTTGTGTTGACTACCATGTTCTAATATATGTTTATACAGTGCATTGGTGGTTACTGCCCTTCTTATTTCTGATTTATGTTCAACTATTCTGTCCTTAAGTCTTCTTATAGTTTTACCTATATAGAAAGATGAACATTGGGAGCAAGTAGCCATATATACAACAGATATAGTATTACATGTGGCTTTTAAATTAAAAGTAAATATTTTATTTGTTACCGGGTGTTTAAACTGATGACTAGTGTAATCAAGAATATCACAGCAACAGGAACAATTAAAGCATTTATAAGTACCTGGTTTATTAAGCGTAGGAGTTGGAATAAGGTTTAGGTCCTTATAACATAATTTTTGTTTAAGAGTTTTCATATTTCTAAAGGAGAAATATGGTCTTTCATCCAATACTTTTTTAACATCCGTACAAGCCATTAAAATCAGCCAGTTCTTCTGTATAATATCCTTAATCAGATGTGTTTTTGCATTGAATGAAGTGACAAATCTGATCTTTGTGGTAGTTTGTCTTATTTCAGATGCTCTAGTGTCCCCTGTATAAATAGGTCTAAGTGTAGTATTTCTATCAGATATGATTTTATTTTTAAAATCTGACAATAATTTACTATTATAACCACTATCTACCAGCTCTTTGTACATAATTTCAAGCTGTAGATTAAAGTTAATGTCCTCTGTATTTAGTTTACTTACTCTACCAAACTGTGAGGTTACCACACTTCTAAAAACATGTGGTGCATGCATACTCTGGAAATGTAAATACCTCCTTGAGTGTATTTCTTTCTGATGTACACTAGTATGAAAACAGTCCTGTTTCCTATATAATATTAGATCCAAGAAAACTATTCTTTCATTTGAACTTTCCATCTTAAATTTAAAAAATTCAGTAGTATTATTCAAATATTGTAAAAATTGTTTTAGTTCAGCCTGTGTGCCTTTCCACAACATGAAGCAGTCATCTACAAAACGCTGATAAAATGCAACTTTATCAGCAAACTGATTGCCATCATTAAATATGAACTTTTGCTCCCAAACATATAGCACTAAGTTGGTGTAGGTGTTCGCCGTAGATGTACCCATGGCCACGCCAGATGTTTGTAGATATAGTTGTTGATTGAACAGAAATATATTATTCATTAAAACTAAATCTAACAAGCTACATATGTTCTCTACCTTACGAGATGTTAAGGGTGATTGTGTTGTTAAAAATTCTCTAATACTGTCGATTCCATAGCTGTTAGGTATTACCGTAAAAAGTGATGTTATATCTAATGTTACAAACAGTATATCACTCTTAACTATGCCCTTTGCTAATGAGGTGTAATGCCATTCTCTTAGCTTTAACAAAAAATCAGTTGTATCTTTTATGACAGTGCTACAACAGTTCAAAAATGGATAAAGTTGTTGCTGTAAGTAAATAGATATTGGTTCGGTAATCCAACCACCCCCTGAGACTATGGGTCTCATGGGGGGCTCACTTATAGATTTATGTATTTTGGGAATGCCATAAAGGCATGGTATAACAGGACATGGAACCGTAAAGAAGTTAAAGAGATCTATATCAATATCATGTTGTATTTGTAAATCATATATTGCCATATTGATACTACTGATACACTTCTTAACATCACCAATAGTAATCTTTCTAAAAGTTGTATCATCGTTAAGC
This sequence comes from Protopterus annectens, assembly GCF_019279795.1. Taxonomy (NCBI): domain Eukaryota; kingdom Metazoa; phylum Chordata; order Ceratodontiformes; family Protopteridae; genus Protopterus; species Protopterus annectens. The sequence goes on from NC_056726.1 coordinate 911,701,222, forward strand.
AAAGACTGTACTGAATCTACATATTTAATCTTATTCATAAGTACAATGGCATTTCCTTTGTCTGCTGACTTAATAATAATGTCTTGATTACTGATTAAAGATTTAAGTGCCTTATGTTCTAAGTATGTTAAATTAAAGTTCTTAGGCGTCTGAAAGTTTTTATACAGCTTCCTAATTTCTAATTCACAAATATCATTAAAAGCAGTTAACACTGATACATTGCTAGGAATAAATGTACTCCGCCTTTTACACAGAGCTCCTATGTTACATGTATTACCAAAGAGCATTTTCAATGTTACTGTTCTAACAAATAACTTAAGGTCAGTTAGTACATTTACAACATCGTCATTGGCAGTTGGTATAAAGTTCAATCCCTTTTGCAATAATGAGTAATGTGACTCATTTAGTTCAAAATCAGAAAATTCAAGATACCTTGCTTTATTTTCGGACTTGTTTGCTCAGTCCTAAAGGGCTCTGATTTTTCCTCTTCATTGGGGTGGGACTCCTAATCGTTGTTGCTCCCGTTTTGGATATAATACGTTCAGTTACTGCTTCAGCTTGAGTAAGTTGAAAACGCGTTAGATTTAGCGTTGTTTGCTGTAGCCTTCCTCGTTGTAGGACTCCATTCTCCTTCCTGTCTTGTGGGCGTTTCTCGGTTTCAAGCACATCTACGTCAGCGCCATGTGCGTTTGTGGGTGTCGCCATGATCGTACTCTCTGGTTGTCCACTATGTACAGCTGCAGCTGTTGCTTCTCGTTGCTTGAGGCCTGTCGGTGTGTCATCAAACGTATCAAGTATATCGAGATGCATTCTAGTATTATTATTATGATTAGCCCCATTATTAACGGAGCCCTGTACAAGTGGTTTAGGCCAAGAGAAGATTTGACCTAAAGCAAAATCATTTATGTCACATGCACTGTATAAACATATATTAGAACATGGTAGTCAACACAAATTTTTCTTTAGAGTCATTTGTACTGCTGGTACAACAGTCCGAGGAGGAGATATCAATAATATGCTTGAATTAAAAGAATATGAATGGATAGTTAGACTAGAGGCAGATCGACTGCCAGGACTTAATGATGTTGTTACTTTAAAACCTGTCCTTAAGCATTTACAACAAACTAAGTTAAAGTAATAGTCAGATAAGTATTTTATATACCAGCATAAAATGTAGTTGCTATTTGGTTGTTTTAAATGTATTAACTTTTAAATAATGATTAATATGAATTTTTAACTATTGTTTTTGTAAGTCATATGACCATTGGGCTGCTGGTCATGTGACTATGACCCTCTATAAAATCAGCATGTTCTTTACTATTGAATTGTAATGCACTGAAGAAGGGTTTTTTATGCCTGAAAGCTTTGCTGTATTTTTGCTGTGATTTTTATAAAGTGATTTCTCCAGCTTGTGTATGTTTCATGTAACTGTTACATAACATGGCATAACTGACACCATCACAAGCACACTGACAAACAAAACAGTCTGTATGGCAGGAGACAGTAGGCCTGCATTAACCCAATTTATGTGAGTAATGTAAATATAGGTGAAGTATACGGTACTGTACATCCAGATACCTTAAGGCAGCTCACCCCTGATAACCCCACAGTTTGTAACAGCCTAGGTCATTTGTGGTGGATCCCCCCTAGACTCAGTAATACAGGGCCATATACCACTGTTACATACACTGGCCTCTGGAGTGCATAAGGGCACACATGTATTGTGTAGGTGAAGCCCACACATATATTGCCCCAGTCACACCATATGTGTGGGGGATACAACAGCAGTGGACTGATGGCAGCAATGGCAGTGTGATATACTCACAGCCCACTACAGAACAACCACTGACAGCATGTCATATGTGCAAAGCTTGGTATGTAGGTGGAGGACAGAGGCTGGAACACAGGCCCATATGTGGAAAATTGCTGCCATACACTAAGCAAGTCACTGGTTTTATAGGATAGTCTGCAACATACCCTTAGCCAAGGAATTGAGGTTAGAAACATAAATGGATGTAGCCATGTACTGATAGCACTCAACACACACACTGCGAGTGAAATATCACACACAGGACTTGTGTGGTGGACAGACAAAACATGATAGGCACACCTCTGGCCACTAAGAGTCTAGGCCAACAGTAGAGATATATACAGACAGACTGCATTCCAAGGTAAACTAGTATGTACACACACACACTGTAACACCAGTACTATACAAAGCATAACACAACTCTACTCACACTCTGTCTATAGTTCTGGATCCTCCTACAAATATGTAGCTGGCCTGAGTGTGCCGGTTCCCCTGGAAGAGGTATTGCTACTTGCTGTCTGTAACACTGATGCCCACACACAGGATGGATGTCCATCACACAGGAAAGGTAAAGGGACCATGCCCACATGATGTAGGGATTTATAGTAGATGGTTGCCATGACAGTGGTAATTGGAAGTACTACACAGCAAGCTGCATGCAGTTAGCAAGTGTAGGACACTGATTACTGCAGAGGTCATCACCTGATCAAGTTAATCACCTACTAAAGCCAGATGCAATCTACTCAAAGCAGCTCAATCCTTTCAATGGAGAGAGAGAGAGAGAGAGAGAGAGAGAGAGAGAGAGAGAGAGAGAGAGAGCAAGAGAGTAAGCGAGCAAAAGCAAAAGCGGAAGTGGAAAAAAATACAGCTTACCAAACTAACAGCTGAAAACGCAGGCATTTAGGCAGCTGCCATTCATAAAAACATCATTCCCACAACAGGTATGTGACGTATACATACATGTATTAGAATGTAGTACCTGCTCCATCACAATAGGATTGATGATGTGGAATGATTTATATGTGCCATCAGGTGTTGTTGTGATGATGTTCAACTGAACAACTGCTATAGGCAATAGTGTTTGTCCCTGTGGGTAGTGGGCCATAGCTGCTAACTATGCATGTCTGCACTGACAGACAAGATGTAAGCCATCATAGTGTGTGTTGTGTAATGGGAAGTATGTATATTATGTGGCCAATAGCTGGTGGTAGAAGTAATGCCATTATGATGGACATGTGTGAGCCATGGCCCACCACTGGCAGGATACTCAGGTGAATCTGTAATGTAGCATGCCAGAATGCCATAGGTGTGTAATAGGGTTACCTGCAAGTAGGTCCCACATATACCCCACTAATTTCAGGCCGTGTCCATATGTGGTACCTGTCTGTGTTGTAGCAAGGCAAAACAGTGCAGCTGTGCAAGAAGGTGTTGTGAGATTGTGGAGATGATGTCTGAATGTACCCCACATATAGGTATGCATATGTGTACATATGTCACATATATAATATATAAGGATAAATGTATATCAGCATGTATGTCCAGAAATATACATATACCCATGTGTAGACATATATATGTGCACATATATATATATATATATATATATATATATATATATATATATATATATATATATATATATGAAATCACCTATATCCACACATATATACCTATATGCACATGCCTACATATGTACAAACACATACACAAACAAATATGTATGTAAAGGCATGTCTCCTATATCACTACCACAGTGATGTGTGCTATGTGTGAGGCAGCAGCACACATAGCAATACACACAGAAATCTACAGCTGGCAGTGTGTGCACCATGGATGGGTATGTCACATAATAGTCTCTTGTTAGCACCACATTGCCCCTGTCTGAGCAGTATGCAATGGGAATATGGGGAAGTATGGTAGATACACACATGGAGGTGGTCAGGATTGGTAAATATAGAGGACAGTCTACAGGGGTGATATGTGACACATGTGGTGGGTAAGCACCATGGATGGTGTGTGTGGTCTGTGATGTGGACACCCCATGGTCCCCAATATGGGCACAATGGGAACAAGGGTCCCACCAACTGCCACTCACAAAAGCAGTCCATGTCCTGAATGTGGCTGGTCTGGAGGCTGAGCAGCAGGAGCATTTTGGCTGTGTGAATGTGTACTGTGTGCCTCAGACTAATGTAGCACATCTCTAATGTGTCTGTGGAGAGCGATATGGAACAGACCCTAGACCTAAGCTCAGGGGATAGGAACATGTTGGTGTGTGCCCTGAGGGGGAGGGCAACACCCCCTGGGTGGTTCCACCTGATGGTATTGCTGTAACAGTACACAAGGAGGCCCCAAGTTGGCACACACATGTGATGTGGCCAGGTATCATGGTCAGATGGATGTGGAGAGGTGGATCAGCTGGCCAATAGAACATATACATGTTATTGTGTTACTGTTATAAAACATTTGTTGGTAGTAATAGCCTACATAATCCCGGTACATGTCCAACAGCATGCATAAATCTCCACAATAACACAAACTGTCAGATGTGCAGCAATCTCAGAGTAGCCATACCACTGGCATATATGTAACCATAGTGGTCCTGACAATGGCATGCAAGTGAATAGTCTGTAACAGGTCAGCAATGATAGTGTCCACACAGGGGACATAACTACAATCACATAGCAGAAGGTGTGGTACAATACACAATCTGTCTAAACGTTAGTTAAGCTGTAGCCATACCTAATGAGCTATGTGTACAGTCTGCTGAAGCTGATATGGTGGGGGGGGTGACAGAGATGTGTATTACAAACTGTGGAAACCTTGCCATATGAGTTGCTCAGGCCTGTTTCCATCTTTATGTCTTTCAGGCAAGATGTCACACTCAGGCTACCTGTGTATTCAGAGGATGAAAATGAGGTCATCATCAACCACCTGGTACAGCACTACCAGGTTCTCTTTGGCAGGACAGTCCACGACCAGCAGGAGCGGACCGCCCTGTGGAACGATCTAATCCACAGAGTCAATGATGTCGGCCTGCATAACTGCAGTTATGAGCAGGTCCGGCATCATTGCGCGACCTGCTTTGCAATGCCCTTCAGCATGCTGCTGCAGTCTGGTGGGATCACCTATTCACAGGAGGGGCCATGCCATCTATCCCCCAGACACGTGTGGAGGAGCTCCTGGCCAGCCTTGTGGCACATGCCTGTGCAGAACACCAACAACCACTGGACCCCTTCGTGAAGTTGGGTGTTACCCAAACACCAGCTGAGGAGCATGCAAGTAAGGACACAGGGAACATCAGTAGACCACTTTTGTGTAAATATTGACCACTTTTGTGTAAATATCCACAGTGGTACAGGTAGATCATGCATGTCTGACATGTTATAGATATATTGTGTTGCTGCATTGTAGTGATAAACAGATGTAAAGATGTGGTAGTATTGTGGGAATTTACCGTTGATGTATGGTAGTACAGCACCTAACCTGCAGCAGTGCCACAGGTATGGCCACTGACATAGCATCTCTCACCCTCTTATGTAGGTCCCTCTGGGATAACAACAAGGCAGCAGCCTGTAGCTTGTGAGTATGTCTTATGTAGATGCATGCCAACACACTGGACATGTAATGGTGATGGTATATTCCATGCACACATCTAACACACCTACCCTGAATGCATGCTGTACATGTGCATGTATTATAGCTGTGAAATGCACGGTCTCACAGGGGCCACCATGATGGGGTATTGAAAGGGTATGTCAAACACCTGCATGACAACTAACCTCCTGTCATTGTGGAATGTGTCCACAGAGAGTAACATACTTTTGGCAGACATGGCCATGTTCTGAACAACACTCATATATAGTGCAACACCAGTGTATATACCTGCAGGACAATGCCAACTGCTGCAGAGATACATTATGGCATAAGGCATTACAGTAGTCTACATTATCAGCTGGGTCTTTTCCTCAACATGTGGTGTTCAGTGTATGCAAGGTGACACAAATAGGTTCATAGGTTCATAGGTTCATACTAGGCTATCTGCTTGAGGGCATTTATAAGCCTAGCCCATAGTTTTGTGGCTTACGCCACCCCTTTAGTTTGGAGAAACTATGCCCATTATTTTGCTGTGCCTCTGTCGAGCAGTGACACTGAGGTAACCCCTGGGGTGTATCTGCGATCTCCCATCCATTGGTCAAGATTCCTCTTGAACAAGGCCAGCGAGGTGCTCTGCCTCACATAAACCGGGATTTTGTTCCACAGCATAGGGAGTCTTTGGGTGATGAATCTATCCCTCCAGCACGTCCTATTAATAACCGTGTCGAGGTTTAAGTCTCCGCCTTGTGGCTCTGAGGGATCTAGATTTTTGAGATGAAGCATGTTCATCAAATCTGGGTTTGACATGGCCTTGTATGTCAGGCATAGGTCACCTCTGAGCAAGCGGTAAGCAACTGAATATAACTGGAGTTCTTTCAGTCGGGCAGCATAAGACAGATTTTTGAGACCCTTTATCCTTTTGGTGAGGAACTTTTGTGGCCTCTCCAGCTGCTGCAAGTGTCGGGTCAGATACATTCCGAATGGGGCATTGTACTCGATCATTGGTCTGATGAGTGATGAGTATAGGGAGACTATGACTTCCCTTGATCTAGATGTGAATCCCTTCATGATAAGGTGGGCAATGTAGAAGGTCTTCCTAACTAATTTAGCAATATGAGTGTCGAATGAAAGGCTACTGTCAACCTGGGTTCCCAGGTCCCTAATAACTTCTTCTGTGTTCAGGGATTGCCACCTATATGGTAGCTAGGGGTAACCTTATTTTTCCCGAAGGGTATGACTATGCATTTCTTGGCATTTAACTTTAGGCCATGGCTCTGGCACCAGTTATCCGTTTCTGTGAGCCCCTTCTGAAGGATATCTGTGTTGGATGTGTTTTCAACTACGGCACCCAGTTTGCAGTCATCTGCAAACTTTGTCAGCCATAACCCTCCTGTGTTTGCTTGTACTTCAGAAAAGTAGATGCCAAACAAGAGTGGGCCCAGGACTGAGCCCTGTGGGACACCACTTGTGACAGGCTTTGAGTCTGACATGGCGCCAGCAACTCTGACCCTGTGGGTTCTGTCACTCAGCCAGTTTGCAACCCATCTTGTAATGTATGGGTTTACATTTAAGTTGATGAGTTTTTCAATGATACCCGAGTGAGGTATTGTATCAAAAGCCTTCGCCAGGTCTAGGTAGGCTGTATGGACTGCCTTTCCGTTGGTGACTGTTTCCAAAAAGTCAACCAAGTTTAAAAGGCATGATCTGCCTTTGACAAAGCCAAACTGGGTTGGATCCAAAGTCTGCAAGTTCCCTATGTCTTTATTTATGAGATCCATTATGATCCTCTCCATGGCTTTGCAGATAAGGCTTGTCAAGCTAATGGGACGGTAATTTCCAGGGTCGGTGGAGGCACCGCCTTTGTGGAGTGGGACCACAGTCGCCAGCGCCACTCCTGGGTATGTATCCGGATGTGAGACTAAGATTAAACAGCTGTCCTAACTGTGGGTTTAATTCCTCGTTGAGTTCATGGAGCACACAGCCGGGGACACCATCAGGTCCCATGGATGCTGTGTTCTTTGCCTTGGAGAGAGCAGTTCTCACCTGGGCGTTAGAGATGTTTGGGGGCTACAATCATTTGGTATAGATATCTCTCCTTTAGGGGAGGGAAGAAGTTTGCACTGAACCTGTCAGCCAGTATGTTGGCAATGTCTGTAGGATCAGTAATCTTCACATCATTTTGAACTAATTCTGAGCATATCTGGGAGTTTCCTCCTAGGTTTCTGACATAGCTAAAGAATGCCTTATGGTTGTCTTTAGAGTCCTTAGCTATTTTTTCTCAAAATTAGCTTTGGATGATTTTATGAGAGCTCTTAGCTTTTACTTATAGTGATCAGCGGTGTCTTACCTTTTAAGGATTTTGCTCTATCTTGTAGTAGCTTTCTCCTTTTGTTGTAGAGTTTGTTTATGGCTGGGGTCCACCAGACTGGACGCTTGCCTTTGGTACAAAGAGTCTTTGTTTTGCTTGGGATTGCCTGATCCATGCAGCCTGCAGGTGCTGGTAGAAGGCATTTGTAAGGATTCAGCGGTTTGAGTAATGTTAACCGCCGGCTCAGGGGCCTTAAAGGAGACCACACTAGTCTTTAGAAGTGTGAAGTCGGCTTCGAGAAGTTCTTTACTGTGGTCTTTTCATTTCGGTGGGGCGGGATGAGGACCTCCAGTGAGATTAGTTTGTGATCAGATCTCACCAGTGAGGGGTATACTTCGGCGTTGAACATTGTGCTCCCATGTTCGTGATGATGAGATCAAGTATGTTTTCTCCTCTTGTGGGGATGGTGACTAGTTGTTCCATGGCATTTGAGTTTATGAATTCCAGGAACTTTTGGGCTAGAGTGTTTGGGCTTGAGTAGTGTTCCCAGTCTATATTAGGGTAGTTGAAGTCACCTAGTATGATGGTGTTTGGAGATACATTTATGCCCTCCAGTGTTTTCAGGAAGGCCATATGAGGTTCCTGAGTTTGCGAGGGTGGCCTGTAACATGCTACAAATTGCAGAGCAATCTTGCCTATAGTTAATTGCACCTGGATGGTTTCCGATGCATCATGCGATGCCACCAATCTTGAGGTGTGGGTGTCCTTGATGAATATGGATACCCTCCTCCTTTCTTGGTATTGTCCGGGTTTTGGGGCCGGAACGCATGATATGAGGTAAAACCTGATAGTGCTGGGGTGCTCTCAGGAGCCTTGAACCAGGTTTCTGTCACAGCACAGACATCGATGTTCTCCATACTGAGAAGGGCCTCGAAGTGCATCTTGAGGTTGAGACTTCTGGCATTGAGCAGCATTACCCTTAGTTTTTTTTCTTTGTTTTGTTCTAGGGTGGTAGGTTTAGAATTTGAGCCTTGCCTAAAAAGGCACTATGGGGTGGCAAGAGCCTTTGCCAAAATCCGAATCCCAGGGTGACAAGTGCAAGCCGTCCCTTGCGAAGCGTGGCTTATCCAGCATGTCATCCCAGGCAGACAGACATTGGATCCCCTTTGAATGACACCAGAGTTTAAGCCAATTGTTAAAGCTGATCATCTTATCTCTGTATTGTGGCATCATTCTTGATGAAGGTAGGATACTGCTCAAGGTCAGGGTCATACCTGCTTGGGCTACATAATCAGAGAGCTCCTCTATGTCTCTTTTCATGTAGTCCAAGGAGGTACGTCTCAGGTCGTTAACGCCAGCGTGGACAATGATTGAGTCGTACTTGTATCTGCTGTTGAGAGACCTGAGTGCATGCGTTATGTGGCGGATTCTAGCACCCGACAGGCAGCTTACTGTGACCTTCTCCTTACTCAGTCTGGTGAGCGGGACGTCAGTGTGTCTGACTATGGAGTCACCAATGACTAGTGTGTCTGGCATTGTGTTTGGCCTTAAGGGCTGTGACTGCTTGACACTCTGACTGTGTGGTCTATGTGTTGCAGGTGTTGTGTTCTGAGGTGGTAGTTGTTTGGGTGTCTGCTTTGGTGGCCTCTGCTGTTTTGGTAGATTTTTGATCAGAGCCTCAGTATGTCTTTGTGTGTTTATGTGTATGATTTGAGGTTGTGATGGTATTATGTGAGACTGGGTCTATAGTGTGTGTGGTTACCTTCTCCTCCTGTCTGGTCATGCCAGTCCTATGTTGAGAGAGCTCAGCCTCCAGTTTGGCCGTATAGTCGCATCTCGCATGTATTTGTGTTTTGTGGGAGGAGGAGAGGGTTGTCTGTGTACATGAGGCAATTGTAACATTGCCTCAATATTCCCAGGTTCACCAGCTGAGCAGGAGAGGACATTAGCAACTGATCCCTCGACATGCTAGAAGGAATAGACAGAAAAACTTAAGAAAAGGTTCTGGGGATGTGGGTGACCGAGAAATGGGGTTTGCTTTTTTGGGGTACTTTCTATAACAAGAGTGCTGTATCGAGGTGATAAGTACTGTAGGAGCAAGTGCTTCGCTATACAGATAGGGAATAGTCTACTTGGGAGTCAAGTAGAGATAATTTATAGTTGTAGGATACACTAAATAGAACAGTAGTATACTTTGAGGAAGGTAGTTTTAAGGGAAAATTTGAAGAGTGGACTTTAGGTAGCCCTAATAATTTAAATCTGATTAACCGGCACTGCGCTAAATCACGCTAAATCGCGCTAAAGCACGCTAAAGCACGCTAAAGCGCGCTAACGCGTGCTTTATAGCAGGGGGCTGGAAAAAAACAGGAAATGACTCAAAATGGCCGACAAATTACTAGTTGCTGCTTCTAACCACTCCTCTGAGGACAAACAAGCAGCTCAGTACTCCCCACTCCCACTGGCGAGTAAAGAAACTACCTCTGGCCACACAAGAAAATGGAGGAACACAGAAACCAAATACAAAGCCCAGGGATCAGCAAAATCTGATCACTGGAACAACTAGCTAGGAAAGTTTAGGAAAGGAGAAATATTTTTTTGTTTTTTTTTTTTGCAAACAGACAGAAAAAAATGCAGTAAATGCTTTGTTTTCGACTAAATTGCTATCAAAGGCTGGTACACTTGAGTGTATTAGCCTATTTGTTACTTTTAAGCAATACTTTAGCCCACAAGTGCAATCAACAATATAAGCTCACAAAAACAGGAAAATAAGGTAATAAAACAGTAATATAGGCACAAACAGTAGTCGAAAAGCTCAAAAGATCAAAAAATGCAAACTAAAAAGTTTAAAAAAATGTGTAGGGCTTACCTGTCATGCATCTGCATAAAAGCTGAGGGGGGGGGGGGTCTCAGCATGACACACCAGTGCACTGCAGCAGGGATCCTAAGGATGGTAGGAATGGCTCTATCTGCATATAATCAGGTTCAGGACCTGTGTCAGCTGTAACCCTACCCACACTGCAATTGTGACGGCATTGTGTCAACACCATTGGATGTGCACATGAGTAGACATTGAAATCATGTAGAATAGGGGGACATGTGTAGGGTAGACTGAAAATACAGTGGCAATTGCAGAAGGCCCACGCTGGTATACCCTGCCATGAGCAGTGACTGCTGTAGTACATGCAAGACGTGTGATAAACCATCATGATAAGGGTGTGCACACATATGCTCACATGTTGTGTATGCATTGCAGTCAGCAGATGCACACCTAACACAATCTGTAGACACTTCATGTGAAAGTACAGGACATATGTTACATACCGGGCCTGTGTACTGCTAAGATATGCAGTGCTGTGGTCCCATGGCAGATCAAGGATGTGTGTGTAAAATTAATAAAGGTGTGCACACCTCCCATAGCCATGGTATGCTCTGATGATTGTTAGTGTAAGCATTTCTGCAATGGTCATACATGGTCTGTTGATCTTGACAGCTGTAAATCAGGCATCACGCATTCACCAATGACAACAGTCCACATATCATCCCAGGTATGTGTTGGTGAAACACATAGGGGCTGTGAGAAGTAAAGCTGACATAACTGACACAGTACTACACATTCTGCAATGGGTTGTACACCTGTGAGTTGTGGTGCACAGTACATGGCAGGGTGCAGAACACATGCACAGCAATACTGTGTACATGGGTGCAGTGGTATCCAGGGGAAGGGGCATCACCTAGTCACAGCAAATGCATCACACACATGTATACTGTTGCTAGCATGGATTGACTATAGCTGAACTGCATGCTGTTCTGCACCATATGTTCTGCATGTTGGCAGATGGGTAATAGGAGGACTGTGAGTACGATCATTGTGCAACTTCACCTGTATGTGTGTATCTGTGCATTGTGGTGGTCAGTTAGTTTGCCTGCAAGGTCACTCTGGTGAAGTGGTGGGAGGTAGATGCATGTGTGCATGTGTGTGTTTGTGTGTGGTCATGTATGCACATGTGTGATTGTGGGGTGTTCATATGGCTGTACCCCTCTTTGGGACCATGCAGTACATGGACATGGATGCCACATTACACACCAGGAATACCTGTCATGTAATCACAGGACAGCAAATAATATAATATGGTCTGTAGCATGGAACAGGCATCCAGAGGGAAGGTAGACACCAGGTACAAACTTAATATTGCAGTCAGCAGAGAGGTCACTTACAACCCATGTATGCAGCTCTAGAGATGCACTGGGGAAGTAATAGCACCAGGGAGTGTATCCAAATATTACAGCTGACACAGGATGGGCTGACGAAGCAGCATATCTGGCATGTACTGAGCATTACATACACATGACACACCAGTGGGAGCTATTATGGATACAGCATAGTAGCCCATGCATATAGGGGCCATGCACATCATTCCAGCCATACAGATGGTGCATACCGAATGACAGCAGTGAGGCCATGTAAATCCACTACACACAGGTCAGGCAGGTAAAGTAGCAACAGGCCTTGTGTTGTGGCTGCTTGTGTGGGCATTTAGAGGACTGCGATGTTAATGAGTGGTATCAATGTGTGTATGTTAACAAGTGTGATGCAGGATGGGGTAACACATGGACATATATGTAGGACTGTCTGTAAAGCCATGGACAGGTAGGTATTATGGAAATGTGTGTGTGTGTGTGTGTGTGTGTGTGTGTGTGTGTGTGTGTGTGTGTGTGTGTGTGTGTGTGTGTGTGTGTGTGTGTGTGTGTGTGTGTGTGTGTGTGTGTGTGTGTGTGTGTGTGTGTGTGTGTGTGTGTGTGTACTGTTAGGCAATGCTGTACAGGTTTTAAAGTGTGTTTATTGTTTCCCCCACAGGTGGTGAGGTGTGGTCAGGGTCCCTCCTGCATGCAATCTGATGTAGGTGTCCATACAGACACCGATGATGATGATGATAATAATGTTGAGGCACAGGTGGGGTTATCAGGGGCCGACACTGCGCCAACATCTGACATCCCCTTTTAGCCACCCCACCCGCGCACACAGTTTCAGTGCCTAGACACACCCCATCACCAGTGGCCATAGCAGAGGGACAGCTGGCATTCAGTGGCAGTGCATAGAAAAATGTGGTAGCCATGCCTACTGTGTCTGGTTGCAGCAGGCATTGCCGGATGTCCAGCAGGCAGCCACATAGGCCGATGTCCCAAGCCGATGTCCCAGGGTTCTTGTGGTAGGGCTGCTGGGCATCATGCCCCTGGCAGAGGCAACATAGCTGCAACCAGCAGAAGCATGTTTCAGGCTGTAATGGTGGCACAGACATGTACTGAGCATTACACCAGACACGGCCTTAGGCTGAAGGGCTGCTCTTACATCTGTAAGTGACAACCTCCGTGAACTGTCAGGTGCCATCTGTGCTTCTACTGAGTAATCACATAGACGGCAGGATGAGATGATGGCCCTCATCAGCCGTTTTGTGTCCGTGCTTCAACATGTGGTGGGGATGGGGCGACTCATGCGTGGATGTGGGCCAGCAACAGCAACAGCTGGCAGTCAACATAGGCATGCTAGGACACCAAGAGGCTCCTATAGTGGCAGTAGCAGCCCTTGGAGTGCAGGGGGTGTGCTGTCCACACTGCACCACAGCAGGCCATTTGCACATAGTCCTGGCCAGTCCTAGGAGGGACCTTGTACCAGCGGACAAATGTCATCAGCAGGTGAGAGTAGCACATAAACACCTGTACCTGGACATGCCAGCGGAACCCCTGGCAGGCACAGTCCACGTGTCCATGGCTGGAGGCAGTGAACTGCACACCCTGCCAGGTATGGCCTGCAGCTGTCCATAAACACCTGTGTAGGGCAGACACATGGCAGAACTGTGTGCATGCATACCCACACACTATGCCAACACACCTAGGGGAAAACCTCATACCTACACACATCACATCACCTCAGCCAGCTCCCCAGAGTACATGCCTCACCCACACAGATGGTGTCAAATGTATGGCCCACCCTCAGCCTCTGGCAAACCAACACCACTCCCTATGCATATGATGATACGTGTGCCCCATCCCTGTCATCCATACCATCAATGCAGGGACAGGCTGATATGGTTTTGATGCACACAGTGACTGTACAACAGTGTACCACAGTCCTGCAGTGTAACATGGTGTAGGGAGTAGAGTGTGAGGCATATTTGGCAGGTAGTGTAGCCGTCCAGCAATGATGCCTTCTACTTGTTAGTAACACTGGTTAGTTGTAGTCTGTAATATGTTATGCAATTGGGTTGTAGGTGTACATGTCTCAGCACAAGGATGCCCTGTGCATATGATGATACCTGTGTCCCATCCCTGGCATCCATACCATCAGTGCAGGGACAGGCTGATATCATTCTGATGCACACAGTGACTGTACAGCAGTGTACCACAGTCCTGCAGTGTAACATGTTTTTGGGAGTAGAGTGTGAGGCATATTTGGCAGGTAGTGTAGTCATCCAGCAATGATGCCTTCTAGCTGTTAGTACCACTGCTTGGTTGTGGTCTCTAAAATGTTATCCATGTGTGTTGTTGGTATACACGTGTCAGCACAAGGATGGTCTGCAGTCATATTGCACAACAGGGTATGTCACTATGCTGACACCATGGCAATGACATATCTGGGGTACAGTCAAACACATTTCATAGGTTACTATACCAGGTATTGCCTGTTCCACATGGACAGGTGGCCCGCTGAGGCGTGCATACTCTGCAACCTGATGTAGCCCCATCCACATAGATGCACACTGTTACTTGCCAACACTGGGACTAGACCCCTACCTAGCAATGTCGTCATACTGACGTGTGTGGCTTACATTGCACAAAAACTGCCTTAACCAATCTGTATCCAACAGCACTTGTTCTGCCCAGCAACAAAATGAACAGCCCTTGCCAATCTTGACCTCAGGATCCTTTACCGTGAAGTCACAGCACTTAACCACTACAGCATGACTACTGTGGAGACAGCTGTTGTTTTACCAATATAGCTGTCAATACACATATTGAGTAATACTGAACAATTGCCTTTACTTCCTAGATTGTGTTATCCTTGTTTTTAATATGACTGTTGCATCACATATGTTGCTTTATTATAATGTACACATAGCAGATACATACGGTGAGATACATGTGGGAGGGTATACACAACCATGACGTTTACTCATGACAGGAATATGGTTATTCATATATATATATATATATATATATATATATATATATATATATATATATATATGTATATATATATATATATATATATATATGTATATATATATATATATATATATATATATATATATATATATATATATATAGATATATATGTGTATATAGCTATATATGTATGCACATCCTATGTGTACAGATATGCCTAGTTATGTTGGTATATATATATATATATATATATATGTATAACTATATGTGCATACATATCTAGTCTGTTATACCTACTACTGTCAATATATCTGTAGATATCCATACGTATATGTACATATGTATCACTATCTGTATATGTGTAGACATATATTGTTGTGTATATGTATATACCTGGGTGTGTATATGTATATCTATGTACATATATATATATATATATATATATATATATATATATATATATATATATATATATACCAATCTATATATGTCAATATGTATATGTGTAATCATATATATAGATATCTGGATAATTATATGTACATATATTTTCACCATATGTCATGGACATGGAGTGTAGCCCTACCCCAGGTACTATAGTCCAAACTTCATAGTGCAAGGGGATGTCAGGTATGTATAGCAGGTATATTAGTAGACTATTGCTACTGTAATTGGGATTGTCTTCACAGACATGGTGTATATGGGAGGTCACATCTGCTTTCCACATGTGTGCCACTGGCTACTGACAGACATCCTAAGGACATCATAGTCAAGTACCGCTGCTAGCACGTAATGCCCCTGTGGACTGCAGTAGAGATATTGGCCAATATATGTGGACATTCTGAAACACACTGTATGCTTCAGAGGTATGCACAGAAGCCCTTAGTGCAAAACATGTTAACATACCTGACAGTATGGATGTTAACAGCCACGTAGATGGGTATAACACATAATAACTGGTATACATATGCCACCATAGGTTATGCATTCACACACCCCTGTCTGGCCTGGTCTATATTAAATAATTGAATGTTTAAAAAAGTGAACTCTTATTCAATGACACTAGTTCAGCAAAGGCTGAAAATGCCAAACACTCGAAAAAGTGATTTTTTCCCTGGAAAAAAAATCGGTGTTCCACCGAAAAAAAAGAAAAACATTAAAACAGTATTTAATGTGGGGGCTTTGCCCCCCCCCCCCACACTCCCCCTACTTAAATATACCAAGACCGAGATCTCACCACAGTGGAGGAAACGGCAAACTCCTGAAACCGGCCCAAAGATTTTTTCCCTGAGAAAAAAATCGCTGCTCCAGGTGTTTGGGATTTTTAGCATTCACTGAAATAGGGTCGATGAATCAGCATTTGCTTTTTTAAGCATTCACTGATTCAATATAGACCTGTCTGGTCTTACACATAATAACCACTGGTACAGGGGTGCCATGGCCACATAATTTCTACTAGATATGCTGACATACATCTGTACAGCATCCCACCGATCTGTCTGACATACATGACTGTTAAGGCAGGCCCAGCAGCAGTGCATTTGGCAAGTATCTGCACATGACATCTCACTGGGTAAATACACTAAGCTGCTAGGCATGTAACAATGCCCTGTGCAGGCTACAGGCAGACTGGCTCAACACTGGCCTACATCTCCTATGGGGGAATGCACTTGTACCTGCACATATAGCAGGCTCTGCAGGCATGTTACAGCACAGGGAAAGATACACCTTTGTGAATGTGTAAAACCACAACCAATGTGAACACAGCCACAGACACATATGGTAAGCTAGCATAATATTACAGTATATGGACTATCTGTTCAACATCATCCTCATATGTGCCACTCATAGACTAACCCTACATATACTGGGCTGCTAAATGGTTTGGTCTGCTGGCTGTCTGTGGTATGGGACATGTGTGTGTATGGCCCTACAACATGTAAGCCAATATGGTAACATACAATGGAGCAGCATGTAACATCAGATAGGACAGGACCTATAACAATGACATCTACCACAGTCTGTACACAGGCTAAAGTACATATTAATATGCACATTGTCGACATTCACCATAGATACACAGACCTCAGTACTGTACAAACAACCACAGAATGTCCAGGTTATGTCATCAAATATAACCCCTACTGTACATAACATGTGTAGCAGTCTGATATCTCACTGGCTTGCTATCAGATATGATGACACTAATGATGGTGTACAGCACATATGTACCTTTTAATGCACGACATATGTACAAAGGTTGACAGAGTTGTGGCTGGAAGCACATACCAGGGCCAATATTGACATGTTGCTGTGATAATCTCATACATTTACTGTTGTGACAGGGTTTGTTGTAATATATGTCCTATGAGGGATATGAAGTCACTAACTGTCATGGCATTCACCATCTACAGACTGCAATCCTCACACTACCTTCTGCAGTTCACAGATATGTGCTCTGTGGGTAACACATGAAATCAAGGGCAAAACACACTGCCCAGTCTGCAGTTGACCCTACAGATGGGGATTCCTCATAAACATAGAACTGACATGACAGGTATTAAAACATGTAGGACAGCCATATCCACACACACACTGTTAAACCAGCATTACTCCACATGCAGTATAGCAGCACTTACAGTCTGTAGACAGGTCAGGCACATCTCCCTCCTGTGTGTTGCCCTGTTTCCACAGTGTATGTTGTTAGAGGTAAATCCCCAATCCATCTGAGATGCTGTTTGCCAAACAACAGATCTAGTTCCTGCTCACAGTGAATGAAAAGGGCCAACACCAACATGATGTTCCTAGATATTGGAGTGTGTTTCCATGCAATTGGCTATGGGAATGTTACCACAGCTGTTCCACATGTAATCAGCTAGGGGAGGGCTGCAATTCATGCAAAGACCACCAGCTGATCATGAGTATCACTTAAAATGCACATGCTGCTACCTAAGCAAAGCAGGTGTAGGTCTCCACATCCACCAGAGAGGGAGTGAGAGAGGCAGACAGAGGCAAAGACAAGTCAGGGAGGGGTGGGAGAGTAAAACCTAAGCATATTTGTATTACACACCTACAAGCACAGGGTCTAAAACCCCTGATGACTATGTAGTACTATCACATTTCTATGCAGTTATTGGATGCACCACATAGGTTACATGGTGTGGAGCCCTCAGAATGTATATGTGATAGTGAGTGACATCTGAAACAGGGATATGGTAGCTATACAGTAGGTGTAGTACACGTGCCTGTTCACATGAACAGGTGCCAGCGTCAACACAGTCACATTCTCACAGGGACGCACACACATTGACACACTTGGCAATGCCAGGAATACAACTCATCACTAGTGAGATTGCCACAGCACATTACTGTGCAAGTATCACATGCACCACAGGGATCATACAGAGGTTATATAGGCAAAGAGTATGGGGAGGTGTCTGACATCAGACAGCATGCATCAGTATGTCAATGGGGGTTGTAGTGAGTGTGGATGTAATCATATGCATCATACAACATACACACAAACACACAGGGTGCCAGTACTGACATGCATGGGTGCATTTCTGCATGGGTGTGTGGTGCCAACTGTGCCAGATGGCTAAATAAGGCTAGGTGATGGGTATACCTTGGCATCAGGCCACATGACAATGGTCAGCATTGTGGCTCAGGGCTGTAGTGTCTGCATTTGCCCACATAGGGTGACTATTGTGTGTGGCCAATGCTGTGCATCACTTGCCATATATGCATTCCTTAGTCAATGATAGGGACGGTGTCTGGGATGTGCACACCTCCCACATGCATTTACAGTGACATGTGGAACTGTACCTGGGCTGTGTGGCCCATGTTGTGCAAACAGATTATCATCAGATGTGCCAGTCTTGGCCACCTGTGGTGGGAACTGGCAATGGACCACAGGTTTACCCTGCAACTACATTGATAGCATGCTAACAGCATTCCCCGGTGTCAGTGGCATGTGTCCATACAGGGCATGTTTTCAAGCATGGTAAGTCCTTTGTGGGTCACATGTGATGGTACCACTTGTGTTGCAGGTGTCCAGTGGGGAACATGGAGAAGGTGCACTGGCTGTATGTTTGTGCCTATTGGACAGATGGACAGGTTGCCATGCCCTCTCTAGCCCACTGCTATCACTCCATAGTTACTATCAGTGGCCAATATGTAGTATACTACCCACATATTGACTGTTGCCTAGGCATGTGTGTGTGTGTGTGTGTGTGTGTGTGTGTGTGTGTGTGTGTGTGTATGGGACATGGGTTAAGAGTATGCTCTGGTTAATACTGGGGTTGCTAACTGTGATTGCCTGGCCTTGATGTCACGTATGGGTATGGATTTGCACCCCAGCCTCTCACCTATTTCACATCTGTTATCCCTGTATGGTGGACATTGTGATATATACTATGGCCACCATATAAGACATTTGCAAAACCTGCACTTGGGCCCAGGTATCACACACTCACACCCACCTCCACACAGGATACAAGTTACACACACACACACACACACACACACACACACACACACACACACACACACACACACACACACACACACACACACACACACACAACTATCATGTCTGGGAGTAGAACCCCCTACCTAACTAGTTTATTACACTACAGCACTGTATAGTTATAGTACGTGCCACAGAGATGACTGGAGTACATCTTCCCCAAAGGTGTATATCACATTGAATGACATCAGCAGGACTGGCAAAGCAGGACATTCAACTTGTAGTTAGTGTGGCTAGGCTAAAATGCATTGCTCCTTGCACAGACATTGAAACACACACAAAACATCCACAACAGACATGGGTGGGTATAGAAAGCCAAAAAGAGGTCGACATCATATTACAGCATGGAGCTGTTATGGGATGCACCACATGGATTACTGGAAAACTCTTTTCCCAATGGTGTATTTCACAATGAATGACATCAGCAGGATTGCCAAAGTATGACATTTGAAATGTACTGTGTGTGACTAGCCTAAAATGCATTACTCCCTACACAGATATTGAAATACACACAAAACATCCACAACCAACATGGGTGGGTATAGAACCCCTTACAGAGAGGTCTATATTACACTACAGCATGGAGCTGTTATAAGACACACCACAAAGATTATTGGCAAACTCCTTCCCCAAAGGTGTATATCACAATAAATGACAGCATCAGGATTGCCAAATTAGGGCATTTGAAATGTATCGAGTGTGACTAGCCTAAAATGCATTGCTCCTTACACAGACATTGAAACACACACAAAACATCCAGAACTGCCATGGGTGGGAATAGAACCCTTCCAGAGTTCTATATCACACTACAGCAGTATGCAGTTACAGGACACACTACAGAGATTACTGGGCTACAGCCTTCCCAGTGTTTCTAGGTGGATGACATCAGCAGCCTTGCCAAAGATGAGCATTGACTTGTAGGGAGTGTGACTAGCTAAAAGGAATTGCTCTCCACCCATACAGTCATACAAACACACTTGCCATGTTGGGGATTTGAACAGCTATTGAAATAATTTATCACACTACAGCAGTACGCAGTGACAAGATGCACTACAGAACTACAGAGAATAATGGGATACAGCTTCCCTGAGTTGTATTTCTTGGTGGATGACATCAGCAGCTTTGCCAAAGATGAGCATTTGAATTGTAGGGTGTGTTCCTACCCTAAAAAACATTGCTCTCTACATAGGCAGACAGATACACACACAAACACACAGTTGCCATATCTGGGATTTGAATTCCTACCTAACTATTTTATCATACTACAGCAATAAGAAGTTATGATACGAGCCATGGAGATTACTGGGCTGCAACTCTCCCAAGGGTATATTTTAGAGTTGATGACCTCAGCAGGCTTGTCATAGTAGGGCTATGGGGAGGGCAGTGTGCGTGCACGGGCCATAACCCATTCATCTAGAGGTTGACACACCACATGCGGGCACACACAGGGTCATATTTCACAGGTATGTGTTTACAGCTGCTAGATGACTACTTCCTTGTACAGTCATGTTTCACAGCTGGCACATGCACCAATAGTCTGTAATGCTGACAGATACTGGTGGCTAGTATCTGCAGTGAGTGACATCTGAACCTCATGTGGTTGGGACCCTTTGGCTGTGACTGGGTGGTACAGGCCTGGATGGCTCCTTGTCACAGTCACCCTCTTCCACACATCTATGTATCTATCTACTTTTGGCTTATTATAGTGTGTTGTCCTTACATATATGTCTGTATTCCTATCTACTGTGTGTGCAAGGCATGCGTGGTGCATACTGATGAGTGTCTGCACTAACAACTGTCAGATATGTCTGGTCCACAAGTGTTTGCAGACATGGCCTTCATGTGTTTAGGTGTGTGAGCATGCCCAGTATGAACTTTCAGTATGTTGTTGAGTGACATTGCCTTCATTTCTCTAAGTGTGTGAGCATGCCCAGTATGGCCTTCTGTATTTAATGTGTGGATCGAGTCCAGGTAGTTTGTACTGCAGTGCTGACCTTGGTGTTGTACACTGACAGGTGGCATTCTGTTTCTGCAGGGTATCCATCAATCATTGGGCATCGACTGTTCCTACATTTCCATTTCTGCATAGGATGGGGGGGCTCAGCTGACTATTTCTACATTTATACACAGGGTTGGCAGGTCACACCTGACTGTTATTCCATTACTACATTGGGGGCACACCTGTCTATTTCTACAGTTCTACAAAGGATTGAGGTGACCACACCTGACTGTTATTACATTACTATGTAGGATGTGGGGGGCACACGTGACACTTGTACACATTTGCTATGACTGTACTGGTATGTCAGGTACTCCATTTTATTCTGCATTGTTAACTATCATGCTGACTAGAGGCATACCAGTGTACTACAGATCGTGGCTTTGATTACTCTACATACTATTGTCTGACTTCCTACCCTTCAGAACTAACATCCCAATGCCTGCCCTGCTGTAGTCTGTCTGGCGTTTATATTACCCTATTGTATGATTTAAATAGTGAACGCTATTTCATCATACCTAAAATATCTAAACCACAAAATATCGAACATACAGAACAGTGAATTTTTTCCTAGGAAAAAAATTTGCTATTCTGAAACACAAGCACACAACATAAGCACACCAAAATAAATAAACCACACACATACACTTAACAAAACCATAATTCTAACCCTACACTACTACTTATCCACTCACCTTAACCCAACCCTAACCTTAAAGTCCCTAACTACCGCACAGTCACCTTACCCGCTCCCTAACCCTAAAGACCCTAACTACCGCACACTCACTTTACCTGCTCCCTAATCCTAAAGTCCCTAACTACTGAACACTCACCTTACCTGCTCCCTAACCCTAAAGCCCCTAACTACTGCACACTTACCTTACCTGCTCCCTAACCCTAAAGTTCCAAACTATCGCACACTCATCTTACCCACTCCCTAACCCTAATGTCCCTAACTACTGCACACTCACCTTACCGTTCGCATACTTACCTTACCCCAGTCTGTAACCTTCCCACCACAGTAGAGTAAGTAGCGAAGCCATGGAATGGACAACTGAAACCTTAACCTAGGTAAGATTTTGAAGTTCCGTGGCTTCGCTATTTTGAGTTTTTGACAAAAACATGTTGATATTATAGCATTCAAAGTTTAAAAACTTTGATACTATAATATAGACCCTCTGTCTGTGTAGGCCTGGGGGGGAGGTTAACCATAGCCATCATTCAGGGGCCATGGCACAGGGTCTGTTTTGGTTTGTCTACACCTGTCCTGCTGGCTGAGACTGTTGTTGGGTATGTGAACCACCTTGACTGGCATGTGTGGGTAATATGGACACACATGTCACTCAGCACATTTTCTGCAGTGGGTTTTGTCACCCTGTGTAGTACTGGCTATTATGGTGACTCCAGTATGTGTTACAAATGTCATGGTGCCACTATAGGTGTCTACTGTCTGTGGCCATAACATTCAGCCACCCATTTTCCTTGCATGCTCACGTCCATACCATAGATACAGGTAACAACACATTCTACTCCATTTGGCAAATGGTAGGTAGATTGACTTACCTTGAGGGTGTGCCAGACTTGCAGATGTTGCTGGAGGGCTGCCTATGTCAGTTGCACATAGTACACTCCCTATACATGGTTAAGCACATGTAGTGTCATGTTTGGCATACATTTTACTGTATGTGCAAGTCAGAGAGAGGTGTCATTCCCTAGGTCCCCTACTGTGTCGTGTATGTGCTATGTATTGTCTCTTTGCCGCAGCCTCGGCATACTGGGCACACCTCCATTTGCCTACTGGGGAAGCTCAGGTTGTTCCTCCTCCGAGTCACTCTGTGCCTGTGCAGGTCTTGGCATTGGTGGGGGGGCTGTGTGGCCCTGCCCCATGCTGTTCCTCCTGCAGCTGTTTCTGGAGGATCATATTGTGTAGCATAGTACATACCATAACAATTTGGGTACATGTAGCTGGTGAGTACTGCAAGGCTCCACCGGATGTGTCCAGACACCAGAACCATGACCTGAGAATCCCAAACACATGTCTGTTATAAGTCTTTTCTGTGCGTGTGCCTCATTATAGCGTTCTTGTTCAAGGTGTGTGTGCATTTCTGATGGGTGTCATCAGCCATGGCTCCAGTGTGTAACCAGCATCCCCCACTAGGTGACTGTAGGGGATGTCCCCATTGGAAAATCTCTGGTACAGCTGCGTCAGATGCCATATGTGGGAATCGTCATAGCTTCCAGGGCAGCCAGCACACACATTCATTATAATGTCCTGGGCATCACATATGACCTGGCAGTTGATGGAGGGGATGGCCCTGTGGTTGATGTAGGCCCTACCCTGATCACTGGGTGGTGGTTTGATGCATATGTGCGTGCAGTCTATAGCACCCACTACCTCAGGGTATTCTGCTATTTGGTGGAAGAGATGCATATTGCTGGTCAACACCTCACGGGTGTTGAGGAAATATACGTGCTCACTGGCATGTGCTGACATGATATCCAGGAATTGGGGGAATACTCTGGATGCTGATGCCTGTAAGATCCCCATGATATCCCCAGTTGAGCTTTGGGAGGTACCAGTGACTAGTATTCCTAGGTCTACACATATCTTGGTATCCACTGGGACGGGTTCCCCTCAGTCAGTTTGGTGTGTCAGGTGTGGCTGGCATAGCTCAACAATTTGCTGTAGGAGGTCTCTGTCTACACTATAGCTCTCCACTATCTCCAACTCATGTAGCCCCTGGTAGGTTACCCTGGGTCTGTACACTCTTCTCCGTCTCCTCACTGTGGATTGATCGGCAACATTCACATCCTCACCACCCTCAGCCTCTTGCACATGTTGTTCTATGTTGCCTGCTGCAGCCCTTCTCATTTTGTATGTTTGTTTGTTAAAATTTCCCCGCTTATACACACCGGTGGTGTAGAATGTGGGAAAAACCAGAATGGAAGGTGTTTCCTTAGTTTATAGCAGTGTTCTAGGCTGGGCTGGTCTACTGCCTGTGTAATTGGCTGATTCTGATACATTTCACCTGCCAGCTATGCTAGTTCTCCTTGATTACCTTCCTACTGCTGTTTTCCCTTCCCATTGCCTTCCTGTTTAAGCCTGTGTGTGCACCGCGCAGAGTGCTCAAATGTGCACACTGCTGCTATTTCCTGGTTTAACTTTTTTTTTCTCCCTGTAAAACCCGGTGTGTGGTGAGTACACCTGCTTAGGCAATGTAAAGAGTGCTAGGCAGAGTCAGACACACCCCCTTGCTTAGCTGTGCTTAGCTAGGAGCCAACCTGAGTCACAGGGCTCCAATCCGCTTACAGTATGCCTGACACCCCCCCCCCCCCCCATGATGTCACCTAACTCCTAGGCTTGCACCAAGCTATTCCTACTCTTACACTGTTGGGACCTGACTCACATGCTGGGGAAAACTGGGATTCACTATCCTTCCCCTCATCTGCATAGGATTGCCTGCTAATGCATAGTTACATGTCTCACACTGAGCCTCCCCCATTTAGCAACCACTACTCGCTGGCCATGTTGTCTTCTGCCTGCCATTGACTTGCATGGCAGAATAGTAATTTTATTTAGACTGCTTATTTTAGGTTTATTTTATTATTTTCCCCCGATCCCGTTTCCGTGCCACTGCCCTATGCTTAAACAGCCGAAACTAGCTAAAAAAAAAGTTTTTATTTATTTTATTTATTTATTGACATTTGTTAACTGGATTTGTCTAACTGGGTTTGTTGCCCATTTTCAGTGGAGACCTGAGGAGAAAAGCTCCAGTAGTACATTTTAAAACAAGTACATTTTTAAACAATATTGATATAATAGCAGTTATAGCAGAACAATTCACATATGTTGGGTTACATGCATAAAGTTAAAGTTGCATTAAAAAGAAGCTAAGTAACAATTTTACATTGATATAGTTCAATAGGTCAACAATAAACATTTTTTGTTTGTATAAAATTATGCAAATGCATAGTAGACACATTGGAGAGAGAGGTGTAATGAGGTACTAAGTATGGTCCTTTTGAGGGTACATAAAGGGAAGGAAGACTAGGTAGGGTCATGGCAAGGGCAGGTTCTGGAATTGAGAAAATAAGCTTTTAGTTCATTTTTAAAGTGTGAGGTGTGGGAGATTGAACGTAAGTCAAGGGGAAGTTTGTTCCCAGCATGGGCAAGGGAGCGTTTGTAGAGTAGTTTGCCTACTGACCTTTTTGGGTGGTAGATATCAAGTAATTGTTGGTTAGAAGTACGGAGGATCCGGGATGGGATGTAGATGGAGACTAAGGAAGATAGAGATGGACAGAAGGAGGGTTTATAAAGAATAGAGTGTAGCATATGAAATTGATAAGATAGGGGAAGTTCAAGCCATTGAAGAGAGTTTAAAGAAATGCAGTGGTGTGAGTTGTATGGAGAGTTAGCAATGAATCTGGCTATTTTATGGTAAGTCTGTTGGAGTTTGTTTACAGTGGAGGCCTGAATATTTGTAAGAACTGGGGTGGTGTATAAGAGGGAGGGGAGGAGGAGTGCCTGGCCCAGGGTAAGTCTAGATTCAGGGGTTAGGAATTTTTTATTCCGATATAGCAGACCTAGTTTCTGGTTTGCTTTTTTTATACATTGGAGTATGTGTAGGTTGAACTTGAGTTTGTCATCGATAATGACCCCTAGGAGTTTTGTGTTGGTGTCAGGTTGGATAGTTGTATTGTTAGAAGATGTAATAAAAAAAGGAGGTTTTGTGATGAGAAAGAGGACGGGGAAGAAAAAGTAGGGGTTTGGTCTTTTTGGGATTTAGGATCAATAGGTTGTGAGAGAGCCATTGTTCAGTGGACAGTAGGGCCTGTTGGGTCAGGGAGTGTAGTTCAGGAATGTTATTTGAGATGGATATAAGTGTGGAGTCATCGGCATACTGAATAAGGGAGGATTCTTTGCATGAGGTGTAAAGATTATTGGTGAAGATGTTAAACAAAAGGGGTCCCAAGATGGAGCCTTGGGGGACACCAGTGGAGATGGGAAGGAAAGGTGAGGAGGATGAGAGCCATTTGACAGATTGTTCCCTGCCAGATAGGTAACTATTAAACCAGGCAAGTGCTAAGGGGGATAGGTGGAGATTTGTGAGTTTGGATAGTAGTAGAGGATGAGAGACAGTATTGAAGGCTTTGTAGAGATCTAGGAAGAGACAGGAAATGAGTTTATTGTTGTCTAGGGCCTCTGCAATGATATGAGTGAAGGAGAAAAGGGCAGTGGTGGTGCTGCAGTGAGGACGAAATCCATGTTGGGTAGGGGTAAGTAAGTGGTGTGTGAGGAGGTGATTGAGAAGCTGTGAATTAATACATTTTTCTAATATCTTGGAGAGGGGGGACAGAATGGCAATGGGTCGGTAGTTTCAGGGGTCAGTGGAGTTTCCACCTTTATGAAGAGGGATAGTGAAGAAAGATTTCCAAAGGGTGGGGACAGTTGATTCCAGAATAGATCGATTAATTAGTATAGATATAGGATAGGCAATTTAGTCAGCAGCAAGTTTGAGGAATGTAGGAGATAGATTGTCAGTGGAAGGAGAGCAAGGTTTTAGCTTGAGTAGTAGAGATTTGATGTAAGCAATGGGAACTGGCTCAAAAGAAAACAAAGTTGTGTTAGTGGGACTTGGAAAGGTGGGTGTCGAAGTAGAGTTTGGCTTAGAGGTTACCAGATTTTGGATGGAAGAAATAAAGTGTTTATTCAGGAAGGTAGCTGTTTCCTGACAGGAAGAGTTAGGATATGGAGAGGGATTAGAGGGCTTTCCAGAATAGAGGATGTTGTTGAGAGTTGACCAAAATTTTCGAGGATTGGATTTGTTGTTAAGCTGAGCAGAGCTATAGTATAACTTTTTGTCATTAGTTGTATGTTTTTTGCAAGATTCCTTAGTTGCCTGTATTTTTGAAGAAAAGGTGGTTGTTTAGTTTTAGTCCAGGTTTTCCAATCACGATCTCTTTGTTTCATAAGGGACCTAGTCTCTTTGGAGAGCCAGGGAACATGGTTTGATTTTACTCTAATCTTCCTAGAGGGAGCTAAGGAGTTTAGAGTATTCATGAAGATGCTATTGAAAGTGCTTACAGCATCGTTTAGGGGGAGGTGTTTTAGGACGGACCAATCTATGTTGTGGAGAATGGAGTTAAATTAGGATGAATTGAAAGTCGATAGTTTTTGACAGTCTTTGATAAGGTGGGGTTTAGGAATATGGGAGTAGTGTCTTAAGATGGTGGTAGGGAGATAATCACTAAGGGAGTCAGGTAAGGTGGTGGGATTGTGGTATTAGTAAGGGGGAATTGGTAAGGATCCAATCTATGATGGAGCTGGAAGTGGAATTTTTATGGAAGCGAGTGAGAGATGTTATAAGTTGGTGGAAGCCGTGTAGGTGGATACTGAGTTGGGGGGAGTCAGTTGTGAGTTTGGATCAATCAATGTTGACATCACCAAGAATAAGTGCCTCATATAGTATGTTGTGGGAGAACCAGGATAGGATGTTTTCAAGAATGGGCAGATTGTTACCAGGAGGAAGGTAGATAGAGGCAATTGCAAGTTTTTTGTGGAGATTCAGATGGCAGTTAAGAATGATGATTTCAGCTGGGAGGAAGTCAGGAATTGGGGAAGGGTATGGTGAGAGGTTAAAAATGTTTGAGTAGAGGATGGCCACACCACCACCTTTTTTACAGGTCTATCAGATCGGAGATATTATAACCTGGTGGGAGTATTTCACTATTTGAGATTTGTGGCTTGAGCCAGGTTTCAGATAGGGAGAGGATGTGAGGGGTATTGAGAGCTATCCATGAGTGCAGCTCAGTGACTTTATTTGCTAGACTCTGAATATTCAATGAGTAAATAGTTAAGTATTTGGATGGAGATGATTGTTGTGACTGAGGTTGGTGACTGTTAGAGGAGTAAGACGGGGCCAGTGTAGAAGTTGTTTTGGAGAGAGAAGAGGGGCCATGGCTGGGATGGATATCTCCAGAACAAAGTAGGTTTTTAGTGAGGAGAAAGTGTGTAGTAGATGCTAGATGGAGTGTGTATAGTTTTGACTTAGCTTTGTGGGAAGGTTTAAAAACCTGTATTATGGATAGTTTATATAGACCTGAGGTAGAGGTAGTAAAGAGATTAAGGGGGATAGTAAAAGATGAAGTAGTTGGATATATGTTGTATGAGTGAGAAGTTGGTGAACATAGGAGTGGGTCAGAGAGATTGGAGTAGTAAGAGGTGGAGATAGAGAGACTAAGGAGTAGTGTAGAAGATATTAGAAAATAATACATGTTGGAATAAAATATGGTCAGATAGAGTAGGTAGAGAGACAGTGGCATAGAGGAAGTGGTGTTGACAAGATTGACAGATTAGTAAGGTGGTTGTGGCAATAGGCAGGAAGTGGAATTGTAGTGGCTAGTGGGACAGGAAGGGGAGGGATAGTTAGGTATAAAGGTAATTGTAATGGGGTGGGTGGGAATGGGTGTAGGGTAGGGGAGCAAAGTCAGCCCGAGCGTAGCGAGGGCAAATGGAGCGGGGCTAGCACCCTGGTCAAGATGAAGTCATAGAAACAATCAGAAAAAGATAGTGAAAATCTAGCTTGAGAGACAAGGCTATAACGTTTCTAAAGGTATAGTCACCAGAAATAAAATAAAAAGAAATAAAATATGAGCAGAAGTAAGCTTACAAAAGGACACTGGCCTCAAGTTACACAAGTAGATTTACTTGAAGCAAACCCAGTGCTGTATGGTTAAAATAAGCTACAATAGAGATGGGGCTTTGGAGGGGGAGAGAGAGGTATTACTAGCAGCTAAAAGCAGGGCAAAAAATAAAAAAAAACATTAATATGTAAGAGTCTGAAGACAGTAAAATGGGGCAGGTGCACTAGGAAAGGCAATTATGAGTGAGGCTAGAAATGAATTCAGGGAAGGGAAAAGTACAGAACAGGAGAATATATACAGAAACAGTATGAGGATAGTGGGTAACCAAAGAGAAAGGGTAGGAGCTGCTGGCATCTGCTTTTCATGGCGACTAGCAAAAAAAAAAACACTGTAAATTCTTGTTTTGCTTATAATTGATTTTTGTATTTTTTCTTTGTTGTTTGCAATGCCAATGGCCTTATGTTTTGCCCCTGGCATGCTTACTACATGATATGAAGCCTTGATTTGGTGCTGTCACAGCTCTGTTTTGGATTTTGCAGAAATGTACTCGGTTACAAACCGAGTACATTTCTGCAGATAGCACTAGTCTTGCACAGACTGTTGCAAGCTTCCTGGATTACAAAATCACCTAATTTGCATAGATTTATCCTGCAAATGGGGTGATTTGCATACCAGGGCTTAGTTCATGCAGGATTAGTGCAGGAGCGGTTGTGCACGCCCCTGCAGGCTCTTCCTGGATCACACGGCAGACATATTGCCTGCTTGAGCTCCTGCACTTCTGTGCAAGCTTTTGAGAATCCCGGGGTCAGTCTCTTGTGATTTGCAGTAGATTCAGACAACAACTAATGTGAAAGGTACTGTGGTTGTTATTTCTCACTATGCACTTCATACGTATGAGCAGGGTGTGTTACAGAAAAGTCTGACATAATGCCCCTCAAAAAAGGGAGACATTGTTGATTCTGTTACAGAATTACACCTGTTCACTTGGAAGTTAAACTTATTTCTTCTTTTCCTAGAGACAGCATAGCCAGCCCCACTACACAGATCGAGTGTCTTCACACCTTTTTCCAAGCCTACTAGTGAAGCCTTTGAAAGGGTCTGTGTGGATGATATTTATAACATTGACATGGGGCAAAATTAATTATACAGTTGCAATTTGTCTAGGAGAGATGTAGAAGCATTAACTTCAATGACGATAAAGGTCATGCAATTGTTGTCATGGGCTGTAACAGTTATACACATTCTAGAAATGCATTGTTGAGTAATGTTAGTACATGTACAAATTTTGAAAAAGGATATGGACCTTATTATACACAAAGTCAATAAAGAAGTTTATGAACTGTATTGTGAAGGTGTCTTTACAGGTGATTTGTTACAGTTTTTCAGGTTATACATTCCATTGTACCAATGTATTATGGCCTTCATAAGACACATAAAGATATTCAAGTTCATATATTCATAGGTTCAAAAGAGGTTACTAGGCTAATGGCCTTAGGGCCTGAACAAGCCTACCCATATTTATCCCAAGGTGCTCCAATACTCAGTAGTTAGGTGAGTGAAATATAGAGAGGTATGAGTCTATGGTAGTTAATACTGACTGCTTCTGTCCATGAGGGACATGGGTACCACCCCAGAAGTGAATTTACAGTCACCCATCTAGGTTGCATTTGAAGAAGGTCAGAAAAAGATTCTGCTTCATGTGAATGGGATGTATTTATCTTTCCAGCATGATTTGTTAATGTCAGAGGCTAGGTTAATATCTGTGGAGTGAGAGGCTGTCATGCAGTTTGATTTGCAAATTTGTAGCATTTCCATCAGGACCAGGTCAGAGACTGCCCTGTAAGCCAAGCACAATTCATCCCTTAGCAGCCTGTAGGAGAAAGAATACAGTGACAGGGCTTTCAGTCTTTCCATGTAATACTTGTTTTATGTACCCTGTATTTTCTTGGTAGGAAACCACTGTGATCTCTCCAGCTGTTGCAGGTGGCTAGTGAGATACATGCAAAAGGGGAATTGTACTCAATTTTTGGTCTGATGAGGTTCATAGATTCATAGGTTGAGAGGTGTTTATTAGACTAATGACCACAAGAGCCTTTTTAAGCCTAGACATACATCCCAAATCTCTGACAAATTCTGATTCCCTTGATAAGTGAAGCAGGGGGTTGGAAAATGAATTATTTACAAGCTCGGTCCTGGGAGATGAACCATTTACAGGTTACCTGTGTCCATTAAAGACATAGGTTCCAAACCAGGGATGAATTTCCTTCTTCCCATCCAGTTGTCCAGATTGGGCTTGAATTTTGTTAGCGAGGAACTCTGCTTCTCATTTGAATCTGGTTAGGGAGGAACTCTGCTTCTCGTGGATGGGGAGCCTGCTCTAGAGATGGGGTAATCTCAGGGATACATACCTGTCTCTCCAGCAAGTCCTATTTATATCATAGGAAAGGTTTAAGTCTTTAGAATTCTGGTGTTGTTTGTTTTGTGGATGTGCAAGAGGTCCATCAGAGTGGGCTCTGACAATGCCTTGTATTTCAGGAATAGATCTCCCCTCAAAAGCCTGTAGGAGACAGAATACAAGGATAGAGCCCCGAGCCAGTCTGCATAGGACATTTTACTTAAGACCTGTATTTCTTTAGTGAGGAACCTCTGTGGATGTTCCAATTGTTGGATATGCCTGGTTAGGGTATATACCAAAGGGAGTGTTGTACTCAATGATAGGTTTTGTGAATGCCAAATACAGTGGAACAATGACATTCTTGGACTTAGATGCCATATCTTTGTTTATAAATTGTGCAACATATAATGATTTCCTCACTACTGTAGACATGTGATGGTAAAAGACTAGATTACTATCTATGTGTTTCCCTAATATAATGGAATTACCCTGAGATAGAGATGCAGTTCCTTCACTAATGAGATGTGCCACATAAAAGGAGTTCCTTGCTACTGTGGATATGTTCATAGGTTCATAGGTTCATAGGTTCATACTAGGCTATCTGCCCGAGGGCATTTACAAGCCTAGCCCATCGTTTTGTGGCTTACGCCACCCCTTTAGTATGGGGAACTATACCCATTATTTTGCTGTGCCTCTGTCGAGCAGTGACACTGAGGTAATCCCTGGGGTATATCTGCGATCTCCCATCCATTGGTCAAGATTTCTCTTGAACAAGGCCAGCGAGGTGCTCTGCCTCACATGTACCGGGATTTTGTTCCACAGCATAGGGAGTCTTTGGGTGATGAATCTATCCCTCCAGCACGTCCTATTAATAGCCGTGTCAAGGTTTAAGTCTCCGCCTTGTGGCTCTGATGGATCTAGATTTTTTGAGGTGAAGCATATTCATCAAATCTGGGTTTGACATGGCCTTGTATGTTAGGCAAAGGTCACCTCTGAGCAAGCGGTGTTTACTGAATAGAGCTGGAGTTCTTTCAGTCGGGCAGCATAGGACAGATTTTTGAGACCCTTTATCCTTTTGGTGAGGAACTTTTGTGGCCTCTCCAGCTGCTGCAAGTGTCGGGTCAGATACATTCCGAATGGGGCATTGTACTCAATCATTGGTCTGATGAGTGATGAGTAAAGGGAGACTATGACCTCCCTTGATCTAGTGGTACAAAGTTTCTTGACTTTGCAAATGACCAGGGATAACATATTTATCAATAATGCATGTTATTTTCTAGATATAGTTTTGAATAATAATGTATTTACATGTGGTGGTCAAAATTCAGATTACTATCAACCTGAGAATCCAGATCACATACCACTGGGTTTACACTTGGGGAGGTGTTGTGTATAATGTAATAAGCAGGAGTGTTAGCTTTTCCAAAGGGAATAATACTGTTTTTTTGCATTTAGCTTCAATCCCTGGTTTTGGCAGCAATCATTTATCTGCATTAAAACTTTTTGCAGTATATTAGCATTGTTGGGGGACTCAGTGATTGCTCCCAATTTGCAATCAGCAAACCAGGTCAGCCACAGGCTGTCCATGTTTGCCTGTACTTCTGAGAAATAAATTTTGAACAGTAAAGGGCCCAGCACAGAAGCCTGTAGTATACCAGTGGTGACTGGTTTTTTGCAGGAGGTGAAGTCACGCACTTTGACCATATGTGACCTGTTAGTGAGCTAATTGGATACCCATCTGGTGATATAGGGTTTAATTCCCAATTGGAAGAGTTTATCAATAATACCTGAGTGGGGGACAATGTCAAATGTCTTGGCTAGGTCAAGGTAGATGGTATGCACTGTTTTTCTCTCTTCCAGATCCTTGGTGATGTTCTCAAAGAAGCCACACAGGTTTAACAGTCATGATCTACTCTTGAGGAATTCAAACTGGGTTGGGTCCAGTGTTTGAAGATTACCAATGTCCTTGTTGATAAAGTTCATATAATGTTTCTCCATGGCTTTGCAGATGAGGCTAGTCAAGCTTATGGGTCTATAGTTCCCAGGGTCAGTTGATAGTTACCCTTTGTACAGAAGGATTACTGCTGCTGTTCTCCATTCTGCATTCAGATGCTACATTCATAATCCCCCAGTACATCTGATTTTGTCATAATGAGGCTGGCTAACTGAGCCAATATCTATTGATTTAGAAAATAATTACAATGTTTTTTTTACAACTGATGCCTAGTTTTATAACAGACAGTGGTGATCTTTTAAAAAAAGTTTATAACTCATATTATAAAAATCAAAACAGTTGATTACTTGCTAATGACTATGGACACAAAGTCACTTTTACTGCGATACCTAATGTATATGTCATAGAAGTGGTACAACGTTTCTTGACTTTGCAAATGACCAGGGATAACATATTTATCAATAATGCATGTTATTTTCTAGATATAGTTTTGAATAATAATGTATTTACATTTCAAAGTAAATTTTACTTGCAGAAGCAAGTGTTGGTAATGGGTGCACAATTTGTTAAAACATATGCTAATATAGTACTGCACAAGTGGGAAAAACAGCATGTCCTGACTAGGAAGAATCCATTTTATTATGACATGTTGTTATATAAATGATTTGTGGATGATATTTTCTTGATTTGGGGTGGAACAGACAACCCAACAATTTATTGAAATATATCACTGGAACTGTTGATATTTTGACTCTTAATTTTACAGCTTCAGAAGTTAATATGGAATTTCTTGACATTAAGATTTCTAAAACAGCAGATGGTGTCCTTCATACATTGATCTTCACCAAGAAAGTGAAGAGAAAATGTTTATTTGAATCAATATAGTGTGCAAACCATTTTTGGAAATATAGTTGAGGGGAAGATGTTCCCACAGATTCACTAATCATCCATGCAGGACTACCTTAGTCCTGCACAGAAGCACCCATTTAGGAGTAGGACAGCAGTGCGGCATGCATATTAATGAAGATACGCTGCCCATGCTCCTAGGCTTACATGGAGTGTGTACGAGTGTAAGGGGCGTGTCTGAGAGCAGGGCTCTCAGAATAAACATGGGCCTGCAATATAGAATGGCAGAAAGGCTCATCCAGACTCTGCTACACTTTGCTGTGAAGGAAAGGTTAGTTTGCTGTTATTTTTTGTATTTCTGTATTGCCTTTCTATATTTTGAATACTGTAGTTTGTTTTCTTTATCTTGTGTTTTGCTTGCATTCTATTTTAAACAGCATATTAAAACTTCAAAAGAGACCACAGCTCTCTCTGTTCTGAGTCAAGCAGAAATAAGAACTGATTAATTAAGGACTCATTCATAAGACAGAAGAGGTCACTTAAGGTTAATCACTTGTTAACAGAGGGGGTGGAGCTAGGAACTAAAATTTCTATTTAAGGAGTAAACTAAAACATTTCAGAGCTTTACCAGAAAGGCTCATCCAGACTCTGCTACACTTTGCTGTGAAGGAAAGGTTAGTTTGCTGTTATTTTTGTATTTCTGTATTGCCTTTCTATATTTTGAATACTGTAGTTTGTTTTCTTTATCTTGTGTTTTGCTTGCATTCTATTTTAAACAGCATATTAAAACTTCAAAAGAGACCACAGCTCTCTCTGTTCTGAGTCAAGCAGAAATAAGAACTGATTAATTAAGGACTCATTCATAAGACAGAAGAGGTCACTTAAGGTTAATCACTTGTTAACAGAGGGGGTGGAGCTAGGAACTAAAATTTCTATTTAAGGAGTAAACTAAAACATTTCAGAGCTTTACCAGAAAGGCTCATCCAGACTCTGCTACACTTTGCTGTGAAGGAAAGGTTAGTTTGCTGTTATTTTTTGTATTTCTGTATTGCCTTTCTATATTTTGAATACTGTAGTTTGTTTTCTTTATCTTGTGTTTTGCTTGCATTCTATTTTAAACAGCATATTAAAACTTCAAAAGAGACCACAGCTCTCTCTGTTCTGAGTCAAGCAGAATTTTTCCCTCCCTCCCACCCATTTAAGTTGTCTTGTTAAATACCACTGTCTTTCTAGTTGCCCGCCTCTTATGTTAATCTGACCATATATCTAATTTCTCTCTACTTTCACTGGCTTATGTGAGTAATCACAAAACCATCACTTTTGAAATCCCACCCTTCAATTATTTAAATTTATTGGCCATCCTACAGTATTTCATAGTACCAAAATACAAAAGTAACCACCCCTTTCAGTCCATCTTGCTGTTTTAAAAATAGTAACTCTCCACTAAACCTTAACTTTTTAAACAAGTAAAACTCAAGTTACCTACTTTCATATCTAACTTCTCTAGTGCACACTGCAGAGTGCATTCTTTTCAATCTTACCTTTAAGCATCCCTGTTACTAGCACTTTCTCTAATACCTAAAAAGATCATCTCTACTTGACTCCAAGTAGACTATTCTCTATCTGTTAAACCTAGCACTTGCTCCTACAGTACTTATTACCTTGATACGGCACTCTTATAGATAGCACCCCAAAAGGCAAAACCCCATTTCTCGGTCACCCACATCCCCGAATCTCTTTTAAAGTTTTTGTCTAGTCCTTCTAGCATGTCGAGGGATCAGTTGCTAGTGTCCTCTCCTGCTCAGCTGGTGAACCTGGGAATATTGAGGCAATGTTACAATTGCCTCATGTACACAGACAACCCTCTCCTCCTCCCACAAAACACAAATACATGCGAGAGATGCAACTATACGGCCAAACTGGAGGCTGAGCTCTCTCAACATAGGACTGGCAAGACCAGTCAGGAGGAGAAGGTTACCACACACACTATAGACCCAGTCTCACATAGTACCATCACAACCTCAAATCATACACATAAACACACAAAGACATACTCGGCTCTGATCAAAAATCTACCAAAACAGCAGAGGCCACCAAAGCAGACACCCAAACAACCACCACCTCAGAACACAACACCTGCAACACATAGACCTCACAGTCAGAGTGTCAAACAGTCACAGCCCTTAAGGCCAAACACAATGCCAGACACACTAGTCATTGGTGACTCCATAGTCAGACACACTGGCGTCCCGCTCACCAGACTGAGTAAGGAGAAGGTCACAGTAAGCTGCCTGTCGGGTGCTAGAATCCGCCACATAACGCAAGCACTCAGGTCTCTCAACAGCAGGTACAAATACGACACAGTCATTGTCCACGCTGGTGTAAACGACCTGAGACGTACCTCCTTGGACTACATGAAAAGAGACATTGAGGAGCTCTCTGATTATGTAGCCCAGGCAGGTATGACCCTGACCTTGAGCAGTATCCTACCTTCACCAAGAATGATGCCACAATACAGAGATAAGATGATCAGCTTTAACAATTGGCTTAAACTCTGGTGTCATTCAAAGGGGATCCAATGTCTGTCTGCCTGGGATGACATGCTGGACAAGCCACGCTGCCGCAAAGGACGGCTTGCACCTGTCACCCCTGGGATTCCGGATATTGGCAAAGGCTCTTGCCACCCCCATAGTGCCTTTTTTAGTCAAGGCTCAAATTCTAAACCTACCACCCTAGAACACAAAAAAAAAAAAAACTAAGGGTAATGCTGCTCAATGCCAGAAGTCTAAATCTCAAAATGCACGCACTCGAGGCCCTTCTCAGTATGGAGAACATCGATGTCTGTGCAGTGACAGAAACCTGGTTCAAGGCTCCTGAGAGCACCCCAGCACTATCAGGTTTTACCTCTTATCATGCGTCCGCCCCAAAATCCGGACAATACCAAGAAAGGAGGGGTATCCATATTCATCAAAGACACCCACACCTCAAGACTGGTGGCAACGCACGATGCATCGGAGACCATCCAGGTGCAATTAACCATAGGCAAGACTGCTCTGCAAATTGTAGCATGTTACAGGCCACCCTCACAAACTCAGGAACCTCACATGGCCTTCCTGAAAACACTAGAGGGATAAATGTATCACCAAACACCATCATACTAGGTGACTTCAATTACCCTAATATAGACTGGGAACACTACTCAAGCCCAAACACCCTAGCCCAAAAGTTCCTGGAATTCATAAACTCAAATGCCATGGAACAACTAGTCACCATCCCCACAAGAGGAGAAAACATACTTGATCTCATCATCACGAACATGGGAGCACAATGTTCAACACCGAAGTATACCCCTCACTGGTGAGATCAGATCACAAACTAATCTCGCTGGAGGTCCTCATCCCACCCCACCTGAAATAAAAAGACCACAGTAAAGAACTTCTCAAAGCCGACTTCACACTTCTAAAGACTAGTGTGGTCTCCTTTAAGGCCCCGAGCCGGCGGAAAACAGTACTCAAGCCGCTGAATCACTTACAAATGCCTTCTACCAGCACCTGCAGGACTGCATGGATAAGGCAATCCCAAGCAAAACAAAGACTCTTTGTACCAAAGGCAAGCGTCCAGTCTGGTGGACCCCAGCCATAAACAAACTCTACAACAAAAGGAGGAAGCTACTACAAGATAGAGCAAAATCCTTAAAAGGTAAGACACCCTTGATCACTATAAGTAAAAACTAAGAGCTCTCATAAAATCATCCAAAGCAAATTTTGAGAGAAAATAGCTAAAGACTCAAAAGACAATCATAAGGCCTTCTTTAGCTATGTTAGAAACCTGGGAGGAACCTCCCAGTTATGCTCAGAACTAGTTCAAAATGATGTGAAGATTACTGATCCTACAGACATTGCCAACATACTGGCTGACAGGTTCAGTGCAAACTTCTCCCCTCCCCAAAAGGAGAGATATCTATACCAAGCGATTGCAGCCCCCAAACATCTCCAACGCCCAAGTGAGAACTGCTCTCTCCAAAGCAAAAACACAGCATCCATGGGACCTGATGGTGTCCCCGGCTGTGTGCTCCACGAACTCAACGAGGAATTAAACCCACAGCTAGGACAGCTGTTTAATCATAGTCTTACCTCTGGATACATACCCAGGAGTGGCGCACTGCAACTGTGGTCCCACTTCACAAAGGCGGTGCCTCCACCGACCCTGGAAATTACCGCCCATTAGCTTGACAAGCCTTATCTGCAAAGCCATGGAGAGGATCATAATGGACCTCATAAATAAAGACATAGGAATTTGCAGACTTTGGATCCATCCCAGTTTGGCTTTGTCAAAGGCAGATCATGCCTTCTAAACTTGGTTGACTTTTGAAACAGTCACCAAAGCCATTGATGAGGAAAGGCAGTCCATACAGCCTACCTCGATCTGGCGAAGGCCTTGATACAATACCCCACTCGGGTATCATTGAAAAACTCATCAGCTTAAATGTTAACCCATACATCACAAGATGGGTTGCAAACTGGCTGAGTGACAGAACCCACAGGGTCAGAGTTGCTGGCGCCATGTCAGACTCAAAGCCTGTCACAAGTGGTGTACCACAGGGCTCAGTCCTGGGCCCACTCTTGTTTGGCATCTACTTTTCCAAGTACAAGCAAACACAGGAGGGTTATGACTGACAAAGTTTGCAGATGACTGCAAACTGGGCCATAGTAGAAAACACATCTGACACAGATATCCTTCAGAAGGGTCTCACAGAAACGGATAACTGGTGCCAGAGCCATGGCCTAAAGTTAAATGCCAAAAATGCATAGTCATACCCTTCGGGAAAAACAAGGT